>NW_021319718.1:536447-563060 GCF_001605985.2 Dendrobium catenatum | reverse complement strand
CACTCGGAATAACTTTACAATCTTTGCAATCTAAACGATTTAATTTTCTAATAAGAAAATAGACAATCTGGGTTGTACTATATCCATTTTTATAAGTGATGAGATGCTCATTCCTTTTATTAAATAAAGTATTAGCAATTGAAAAATCATAAGCTAAATAAAAATCCAATATGATCTTGTCACCTTCATTCGTCGTTCCAAATCCATGGTCATCATGAATGCTTTTAAAATCATCTACCTCTCTACTAACATGTCCATTTAAATCTCCTCCAATAAAATCCTTTCTTCAAGAGGTATCTTTTGTATTAATTCTTCTAAGTCATTCCAAAAATTTAATTTAGAACTCATATACAAACCTACTTGAGGAGCATAAGCACTTATAATATTAACAATCTTATCATCAACAACAATCTTTAAAGCTATAATTCTATCTCCAATCCTATTAATTTTTATAACATTATCCTTTAAACTCTTATCTATAATAATACCTACTACATTTCTAATACGACTCCTACCCGAATACCAAAGTTTAAATCCTAAACTATCAATTTCCTTAGCCTTATCTCCAACCCATTTAGTTTCCTGAATGCACAAAATATTTAACTTCCTATGAATCATAATATCTATTAATTCCATTAATTTTCCTATAAGGGAACCTATATTCCAAGTTCCTATCCTAATTTTAGTTTCATGGACTAGCTTCTTTTCCCACATCCGTCATTGATGTGGGAACCGTTTTCTATTTAACACTGCACCCGGGCGCCGGTGCAGCGGCCCTTGCACACTTGTCACTGTATTCAAGTCATACAGCACGTCGCTTCCAAGGGACGCCCTAGCATTAACACAATTTTTTAAAGGATTCATGTCATTATTGTTCGACAAGTTTTACGCTGGCTGTCGACTACCTAACGCAACCCTCCACTTTTCTCATCCAGGACTTGGGACCTGGCAACGACAATGTAAACAACGATGAACATAATTGCATTTCCAATGTCAATATTTATTTATTTATTTCAAAGTCAAAATTCCAAAATAATATATATAATAATCATTATAGGCAACAAAAGAATACATAGAACACAAGCTGAAAGTGGGACTAAACTATAATCATTGCCTAGCCTTAGGTTATAGGCTCCTTACATTTAGTTGAATCATATAAAAATCATGTAATAAGTATAAAAATCCTAACAAAAATTCAAAACTTATTATTGCATTCAATGCAAGACAAAAAAATCAATATGTCTATTCCAGATGGTGTCAATATCATGTTATCAGTGTAAATACTAAGTAATATGCGTAGTCAATATCAATCAATAGTAAAAATAATATGATTAGTCAACAAAAAGAGCTCCATCAAACTATAAGAAAAATGAAAAAAATAATACTTTCACTCTAAATGATTTGCTAGAATGCAACGTCAATGTACTTATCATTATATTGCATCAAAATGCTATCAATATCAATGCAACATCTACCAATTCTACTTTAGTTCTATCTATTAATCAATTCATATATTATCATGAAAATGTAATCACAAATATGATTATGAACATCAAGATAAGACATCTAACTTTAATATGATATTTTCATCATTCCATCCTAATAGTCGTCCAGTTGGTCATCATTCTTTAATTTAATCCCAAATGTTAATTAATTTATTATAAATATTTATCTTACTATCATTGGTCATCAGTCTTTAATTTACATGTGACTTTCAATAATTTATAAAGAGTCATCACCCTCTATCTGTCGACATAAATTTGTCAATAGGTTATAGGTTACAACTAGGATTATACAACAAATATTTTATTTTAAGAAAATTCCATCGGCACATCCTCCTACGCAAAGTATTATTTTTGAAGAGCTAGCCTGTCTTAATTTTAGTATTAATAGCCAACTTTTCTTGCTCACATGCAAATATCATATTTATCTTATATTAATTATGTCATTTTTCTATATAATATAAGTTAATATCATGTATGAAATGCAATATTACATGAAATATAAGGAAATCTACATACTCTAAATAAAATAAATTTACTTTAGAAAATTATAGTTTCTAATTTATCCAATAAAATTTAATAAGATTATAGTCAAAATACTCATGAGGATCATATCTATCATACAAAAAGTTTCACGATAAAAGCTCGATAAATCAGGAGAAAATAAATTTGATGCAATGTAAAATATTAGCCTATGTTAATTGTGGTTTTACTATTTTATGTTTATATTATATTGTACTTTAGAATAATTGGCATGAGAGGGTGTTTTTTAATATGTGCAAAAGATTTTGGCAGATTTTTGACAATTTTTTTGTCAGAAATTCTGGCGGATTAAGAGAAAAATTCATTGAAAAATTCAGTAGAAAACCAATAGATTTTCCACTGGAATTCTCGATGTTCCGTCGATTAATCATTTATGACGAAAAAAACCGTCGGAATGACCAGCAAAAAATCCACCGGATAATTTCCGACGACCTTATTCCATCCAAAGTTTATTTCCGACGTCCAAATTACTGATAATATTACAAATTTTTGAAATTTTACGGCTGATTCTTCCACTGAAAACAACTATATTTCATGTAGTGTTTTTCATTATATTTTTCATTTCAACTTTCTTTTAGTGTTTTTCAAAATGTATTTCAAATTCAAATTCATTTTTAATACAACCATTAAAAACTCATAACCATTAATTAGCTTCCAAAAATGTAACAAATCAACCATTAACATTATCGAAAGCAAAATATCTAATTATTGAATAATTGTAATTTTGAAAGTTTTCAATTCAATTTTGCCTCAAGATTCATGCCCAATCAAGACAAAATTTTGGTGACGTCAAAGCTTGCAAAGTCTAAAAATAAGTATAATTATATATATTTTTTATTTTGACAAAAGAAAGAATATTAAAAATAAAGATATTTCTAATAATTAAAAAAATATAAAATATAAAAGAACAAATTTAAAATGCACTCACCAAATTTTAAAAAACGTGCATAATATCACTTCCTAAAAAATAATTACTATGACCGTTCGGCCCTCCGGGCTTTGCGTTACCATCTGCCATCTCCCAAGCCCAAACCGAAGATCCGGTCACCGTAGGTAACAGATAAAAGCGCTATGGATTCATCAGACGAGACATCACAACACAACAAATCCGTCCTGTTTAAAAACTTCGCAAAAATTACTTGCTTCAACATAGCACTAAAAAACGACCATATTTACATATTTGACATCTATAATCTATTATTAATCACATATCACTCAATTCATGCAGTAACATCAAAAATAAATTGTGCTAAATATGAAAAAAAAAAGTTGGCTGTGGTGACAGACAACCAACCAGCCTAACCGCAAAATGAGCTTTCACTTAGGCAATCCCCATCTAAAAAAGTAATCAGGGGTTCAAAGTCCAAAACAACTAACGTTCCAAATCAAAATCTCACGACCCAAGTTATCAAATTGATGGAAATGGACCGCAGCATGGGCAAGTTGCTGCAAAAACTCGAGAAATTATTCCGTGCGGAGTCCGGACAGGAAGAACCGTTCGGACATGTGAATATACACACTATGTACAAATTTGTATACATTTTTTGTACATAGTGTGTACACTGAGAGTCCGAACGATTCTTCCTATCAGAACTCTGCACGGAATAATTTCTTCAAAAACTCGCCCATCTCCAGTTCTTCTGCACGTGGGCACCGCAACGATGATCGAATTTGGGTGAGCTAATGTCAAGATTATTGGAATAAATCTGCAAAATAGAATCAAAATATCAGTTTTCATGAAGTCGGTTTCAAGGGTTTGTTGCGTCAACAGTAATACAAAAGAGGTGATAGTGAAGGGAAGGGCTCTGTGCTCAGAAGAATCTGTTCCATCTAATCACAATGCCATTTCTGATGGCTATGTTCTTGTCCTCACTTAACCTGGTGATGCAGGGTTGGGTTTATAGGCTGGTCATGAGCCAGCTGGAAGCATATGATGTGGGCCATGTGCATGCCCACTTGGCGACGGTAAATTATCACGTGCGGCATCATGATTTGTCCGGAGGCGAATCCTGACACGCCACGTCACCCCGACCCCAGTGCATCCGGGTGACGTGGTTCGTCCGAATTCGCCTTCGGATGGTCCGGACACCGCACAGGCAGGCAACCTGATTGGTGGGTGCTGACCAATGGCTATGAGGCTAAGGATGTTGCAAAACCTTTTAGATACCCCAGCTATGGGGACCTATATGTTATCGTCTTCAGTTAGGCAGCGGAAAAGAGACTGTGATCAGCCTATTTAACAATAGTTAGCTTGATGGTGATTAGTCAATAACCAATATAATAACTCCACAAAAGCAGTCTATTAAAGCTTATCTGTCAGATAATTAAAAAAAGAAGTGCTATATAGAACGCGTTTGCAGCAGTAAGCAATCATTAAAGTTTCGTTTGGGACAGTTTTTTTATTGATTCTTAAAACATCTTTTTAGTTTAAAAATTAAAATTTTTATACTAAAAAATCGTTTTAAGAAGCAGTAAGAAAGCCGTCCCAAACAAGGAAAACTATTACGTGCGGCGTCCGGATTCGTCCGGAGGTGAATCCGGATGCACCACGTCATGCGGGCCTGGTGCATCCGGGTGACGTGGCGCGACCGGATTCGTCTCCGGACGGTCCAGACACCGCACGTAATACCGTCTCTCCAAACGAAGCCTAAATCTCTAAACTGTTCATTTTCATGCGGTGGGGGGGGGGGGGGGGGGCGAGTTTTCAAAGAGCATTAGTGTCAGATTTTGAGATAAATGATGAGTTATATATGAAAGGGAAAGGGCAATGTAATGATGATAAACTGGATGAATTTTGAGTCATTAGTGTGTAATCAAAGTGGGTACTAAGTTCAAAGAGGATTACGGAAGTTAACCTGCAAAACAAAGAAGAGTCAAATATATATAGTTAGGTAAGTAAATATATTAGGATGCAGACATTAGTGTCGCCATCATTTCTGAACTACTGAACTTGATATACTATAATTGGATAACTACGTGGGCTCTGGTCCCATTTTCTTAAATAAGTGAGATGAACCAAGGTCACTGTCAGAAGAGAGATCACAGGGCCACCACCCATGCTGTCCTGTTCACCGCTCCAATTTGTCCTCCTGGTAAGAAAAAAATCTTTCTCTGAATTCTATTTAATTTGTATCTATATTCATAGGGGACTCCAAACTCAAAATCTTAGCAACTTAATTTTGACTTTAACCTGCAGCTTGACAATATCTTACAGAAAAGAATTCATCATTTTTCATGATAATTTTTAGCCATTCATCAAACAAGTGAATAAATAAGGAATACTAAAAAACAGATAGAAGTCTGCAATACGCATTAAATATCACTACATGCTCATATATTTAATTGTAGGCCACTTGTTGATAATCAGAATTATCTTATCGAGCAATTGGATCTATCCATTGAAAATTCGAATTTTTTGAAAACAGTCATAGAACTAATTTTAATGATGCTAAAACTAATAAACGGTTTTATCTTATAATTAACAATTATAATATCAATGTTAGTGAATGAAAAATGATCATTCCCAGCTTGGTAATTAAAAGAGATGGATGGACTTTTTGATGGGAAGATAATGACTTTTCCTCCTAATTTATTTTTGTATTTACCAATTTATACAATCTTCAAAATCAGTCGTATTATTGATTGTGATCTATATCATAAGATTTAAATGTTGATTGCATCTCATCAATTTTTTTGATAATTAAAATCACTAAATATTAAAAGAACATGCATCAGTAAAAATCCTCTACAGATTCAGGGGTTTAACGTTTCGTTTGGAACGACTTTCTTATTTCTTTTTAAAGCAACTTTCTAGTTTAAAAATTAAAATTTTTGTACTAAAAAGCTGATTTAAGAAGCAGTAAAAAAGCCGTCTCAAACAAAACCTAAGTTTGCAAGAGGAGACTCAACCATGGTTGTTTTTGGATGAATCCAACTTAATGCCAGAAACAGTATATTAAAGCCTTAATTAAAAAGGATGAAACTTGATGTGAATCGTTGGAGCATTAAACAAATCCCCAAATTCAGAGAAAAACCAAGCCCTTGATATTAATGGACAGAGAAAAATGATTTGTGCAGAGATATGCCGAGCAGATGGAATAAAGGTTGATGAGTATAATGACGACTATGATGAACAAATAATCCAAACTTTCCTCTTTAAGCGGTTAGGCTCCATATCTACTTTTTAGTAGATTTACATTATTATCACATGGTTTAAAGATTCCAAGATCCTATGGGTACTTCAAGTAAGGGAAAGATAAAAGTGATATGGGCACAAATTTCTTATGGAAAGTAAGACTGAGAGGTAGCCTATCTTAGAAGCATTAGGTGTTAAAAGCACAAAAATATGAGTCTAGAAATCCAAAAAGGAAAGATCTAATGTAACCAGGAAACTTATGGCATGTGGGTGATGTGTTTTTAAAAGAATATAACAACAGAACCAAAAACTGGGCGTAAAATGAAGCCAATCATCTGCACATGTAAGATCCCAATAAAGTAAAGAAAAATGTCTAGCAGCAAATCCATAAATCCCTACTAAAGCCAGAACAAGTAAGTTGGCCATGCTATCCTTTTTTAGGTAAAGGGGGGTCTCTACTTCTTGTTGAAAAGGATTTGAAAACGAAACAGAAAACTGAAACCATAACATTCATGTGATTTGGGAACTTCCGGGCCTAATATAAGTGAAATAGTTGAAAGTGAAAGGTTCGAAGAAGAAATGTACTTTTCAGCAGTTCGTGCATCATGAGTTTTCATTGTTCATCATAAGATTAATTAAAAGTATTTCACTCATCAAACAAAGCTGATGACATTTTCAGTAGTCATATATACAAGCAGTAGCAGTTAGATTAGTCCAGAAGGTTTTCATCAAAGAATATTAAATCCAAAGAATTCTAAAAATCTAGAAAAAGATGAAGTTGACAATGTCTTAAAACATGGGGAACTTGTTCAACAACATTAGAGAAAGAGGACTGTGTTCTACAGATTTCGTATTATCTGAAGCAAACAGAAGAAAGAAGACATTTGTTTTTTTCAGGCATTGCATCAAAAACAAATTCGCAAATGACTAAAGGAGGAAGACTTTAGATTTTGTCTAAGTTCTCCACAACTTATCATTTGGTCACATTTGTTTGTTTCTCCAACCACCCCCACCCAAAATGTCCAACCATTCATTCCTGCACCAAACCAATTATTAAAAGCTAGCTAAAAAATATTGAAAGTCTATAACCAATGATGACATTAGAGTTGATTAACTTAAAATTTTGCAGCAAGTGACATCAACCAAAAGAAATAGATTTTTAAAGATTAATTTAATTAAGGGAGTCTCAGAAATATTCATTTGTGGAGCTCAGAATTCTCTATGACCTAGTGTATAAATGCTTATTTAAAATTCAACTGCAACAAATAGTGAATCACAGGTGTGTATTACACGGGTTTCTAAATCGCATATGGCATTTCTCAAACAAATAAAGGAAAAAAAAAGGAAATCCATATGACGTAGCCAATAAAGAAAAAACCAAGTAATGTTAAAGTTCATAATAGACAAACCTATTGCGTGGCCATGTCATTGACATTTTGCCAAATGCCTCATTTCTAGATTCATAAAACTTATCTTCTATTATCATAACAAAAGAATTATTCAAATGCATAGTTCACCCACACGTGAGGCTACCTATGTTTAATTTCTACAATTTCAAATGTCAATGATGATAACTGTGTTGCTTTATTCTACAATGCCAATTGACAAATTTAGGATATATTTCAGAAAATATTAGGGATGTCAATTTTGGGTCACGGCTCGGGTTCAAGTCGAACTCGAAGCAGACCCGAACTATTCGGGTTAACCTGAACCCGACCCATTTTTACAAACGGGTCGATTTTTCAGACCCGAACCCGGCCCGCTTTTGGTTCAGGACAACCCAACCCGACCCGTACGTAAAATCTCGTAACTCCTCTTCGGGTTCGGCAGCGGCAAAAATCGCGTAACTCTGGCGGCCAGCAGCGGAAAACGATGCTACGCGACATCGCGGGCAGCGACGAGGCGCGACAGATGCGATAACAACAGTGGCTCGCAGGAAGCGGCATCGCAGGCACTGGACAGACGCCAGACGCGACGTGACAGTTAACACGCGAGGCAGCAAGGCAAGCTACGCGGCAGCGGCTCGATGGCCGATGCGACGCGGGCAACAAGGCAGGCTACACGGGCAGAGCAGGCAGACGGGTCATTCTGAGTCATTTCCAAGTTTCCGGGTCAACTCAAAACCGACCCGATTTTTAAACATGTCGAATACTCTAACCCGAACCCGAAATTTTCAGGTCGGGTTTTCAGGTCGTGTCAAATATTGACATCCCTATAAAATATGGAGTTCAATAATATTCAAGTAACTGGAGATATTCCAAGAAAATCTAGTATACATTACAATTCTTGGCTAGCACAATTTTTTGTTTTAGAATAGGTAAAAAACCACGCGCCAAAATAGATAATTGAAGTTGAAAATTATATGAACACATACATTCTATGCTCTTCACAAATAAACCAGAAAAAGGCATTTAAGCTCTGTTTGGTTTGAAGTAAAGGCAAAATGAAAAGGGAATGGTAATGTTATGGAATTCAAATAAATTTTCACCCACTTGCTTGGTTGAGGAGAAATTAAACATTTTTTTTTTTAATTTTGTTGAAGAGAAAATGAGTTTTTACTTGTGAGATCAATTTTTCTTCTCAAAATTTTTTAGGGTTTGGATATGAAATTATTAATAGTAAAATGTGCTTGTTTGCATTTTCTACATACATCTAATTATCTGTTGATTATATTTAAATCAAAAACCCAAAATAATTTTGGTAAGTAAAATGAATTAGCATTTTCTCAAATTACTTATAGCCTAAAAGGCCCCTAGAGTCACCAGAAGAAACGGGGTAAAATGATTTATTAGCACAATCAGTTAACTGGTTTACAAAGTAGGAGTACTTGAGGCATCATGATGCATACATGATACATAGAAAATAATAATATACTCGACACAGAATGTTCAAATACACCAAATGCATCATTGCAAGTTTACCTTCTATCCTCTAGATCAAAGACCATTGGCCCGGTGACGTGCTAAAGACACAGCTAAGTCAAATGACTCCGAAAGCAACTTTCCACCAAAACCAAGCAATTTAGAATATTATTGATAGTTGAAACCACTATTAGAAAAATTATTTTCTAGGCATTGTTTTCTAGAAAGCTTAAATGCAGAAATTATGATTTAAAAGCATTACATCATAGTATGAACCTGTAGGAAGATGCCAATTTTATTGCTAAACCACGGCCACATATTTATTTAATAACATAATTCTTTTTTTTTTTTAAATAGTTTTAAATGAACCAAGCTTTCTATTTCAGCCAAACTGATACAGACACTTACGCACTACATGAATAAGGCTCTAAAGAAAATGATTGAATTCTGATAGGAAATACTTGAGTTCGCAAGTAATCCAAGAGGAAATACTTCAGTTCGAAAGCAACCCTAGCAATAATTGATAAAAACATCGGAAATAATGCGATATTCTCAATGAAATCAATTCAAGACGATAGATTGTAATAGTGGATTCAAAGCAAATGCAAATAAAAAGCAAGATACAATTGATCCTCAATTCGAGAGGAGGATCATTATCTCCCAATTCTAGACAATGAGTCTAGAGTCCAAGACGCCAAAAAAATTTCAAGAGAACCCCAAACAAATCAAAGCATAACCTTACGGTATACAATTAATTATTAAAGCCAAATTATTCCCTTGTCCTTGCCGCCCCCTCCTTTGCCTCCAATTAGTTTGAATTTGAATAGCTAGTGGGTCCCACTCCTCTCCTCTCTCTCTATGCCGCCGTCCCTTCTCCTGTAGCAAAGAACCGGCCTCTTTGAAGGGGCCGGTTGGAGTTGGGCTGGTCCACTAGAGACCAGTCTAATAAATTCCAAAGGAAACAGGTGGCAAAAACTAATAAGGGTGCTTGTAGCTTAATAGAACGATTCCTCTGAAGCGACTACTTTATGCTTTCAAAATTAGCAGCACCAATGAAGTTCCTGCAACGACAGCTTATTCTCACTAAAGCTATGAACAATCCAAGTTCAAGACGATCAGTACAAAGGCTTAAAGATCAGCTCAAAATAATTCAATCCAATCTCTGAATTTGGGCCAGCCTATCTCGTTAGTTCCAATCCAAGCAAAGATCATATTGGGCTTTAAAACATTGTTAGTCATGCCTACATACATCAATAAATTCATAGTTACATATATATATACCCAGCCTTAACTTGCAATTGCAAAAGCCTGTTTTTGTGACTCAAATTTAAGACCTCTAGATTCCACTAAAATAACCACTGCTACAAGCTCGTCCACGCATGCCTGCATATCAGCGAAATGCATTTTCATACATACCTACATAAATATTTACGAATCTTGTGCTTGCTCAATTCAGTATAAACTAGGCACAATCAAGATTGATGAGAGCTGGAATTGACTCATCAGTTGACCCATCAGTTTCGATCCAAGCTCTATTCAAGCCAAATTTGTATTCAATTTTTAAGCAATCTTCAATTGAGTTGAGCTTTCAACCCTAATTCCAGAAAAATTCAAATTCAGTTATATCTAGCTGCTGAGCGAGGATATGTAGCTTCTTCATATTATGCCTTGCTATAAAGATGCAGAGTGACAATAATAATAACAATGATATATTAAACAGTTATTACTTCTGTAAGGTTCGTTAATTTGAATAAGGGTATGGTAATAAGAAAATCACCATTCACACTATCATGATTGCTGTTTTCTTAATAGTGATAACAACGTAGAAATTGCTAATAACCATATAAATGATAATTATTTCGTGAATTCTGTATCACTTGTATGCTATTCATAAATCAAAATTCAGGTTAATTATGACAACACCCGTCAATTAGCACGATATGGCTCATAAGCATCCCAAGTTATCTATCAAACTCACCAGATAGCAAAGAACAGATGCAAAGTTCAAGTTCAAGGACTGCGGTTAAGATATTTGACAAAGCAATTCCGACAACACATTTGGGGGACAACACACCCAAAAGAAGGATGTCTTGGTGTGTGTGTGTGTGCGGGGGGGGGGGGGGGGGGGGGGGGGGGGGTTGCCGGTAAGGTTATTTAGGGTACATAGAGCAACGGATCTAGAGAAGAATACTGAGAGATGAGAATGGTAAGAAGAGCATTTTGTTTTCATAAATTTTCCATACCTTCACTGTTTACATGAGGTAGTATATATAAATGATAAAGGGGAGAAGGTAGTTGTGATGTGCAGTGTATACACAGGTGATGTAATGATGTGGGATAGTGGAAATCTTCTCCAGTACATATGCTGAGCCATAAGGTAGTGGATAGGAGCAGTTATTGTTTGCTTGCTTTTCATTGTGGTTAGTATAGCTTATCACCGCCCCGCAAACTAAGTATCTAGTGTATGGATAGTTAGTTTGGAGCGAAGTTGAGAAAAGCGTGCTGGAGAATGTTTTGGTGAGAATGTCGGTTGGTTGATCTTGGGAAGAGATGAGATGTACTGTGATCTCATTGGCGCTGATTCGATCACGAATGAAGTGATAATCTATCTCAATATATTTGGTATGGGCGTGACATATCGGGTTATTTTCCAGGGACATTGCTGAGATGCTATTACAGTGTAGTGGGGTAGTTGTAGATTGTGGGATGGCAAAGTCAGCTAGAAGACGCCGAAGCCAAACAATGTCAGCTGCTGCTGAGGCGAGGGCTCAGTACTCAGCTTCGATAGAGGATCTTGCGACAGCTGGTTGCTTCTTTACACTCCAGGATATGAGTGTGTTGCCAACGTAGGAGCAATGTCCTGAGGTAAATTTGCGGTCAATTGGGTGGGAGGCCCAGTCGGCATCGAAATAGGTGTGGAGTGTGAGCTCTCCACGGGTAATGGGAAGGCCGAAGCCAAGTGATCCCTTAATGTAGCGGAGCAGGCATTTTAGTTTTTGATTGTGGAGATTGAGGGGTTGATGTATGGCTTGACAGAGGTGGTTTGTTGCAAATGCTATATCGGGAAGGGTAATGGCTAAGTATTGGAGTGAGCCAAGAATCTTGCGATATAGAACTGGATCGGGTGTACAGTAGCCTTGAGCTACAAGTCGAGCTTTGTAGCGGTCAATGGTACCATTAGGTTTGAGTTTGAGGCGATAGGTCCATTTGCAGCCTATAATAGGTTGATTAGGAGGTGGTGGTGTGAGGGACCAGGTGCCTTGATTTTGGATGGCGTAGAATTCAACAGACATAGATGCACGCCAATTGGAGTCTTTTGTAGCTTGAGTGAAACTGGTTGGAGTGGTTGGAATGGATTGGGTAGTATTGCTTAGGTTTCAGGCTTCCTGTGTTGAGCCGTGTAATCATTGGGTGAGAGGGAGATGGAGTAGTTGATTCGGAAGCCTGATGTGGTGTTGGAGGGTCAAGTGATGTTCGGTTGGATGTGGAGTTGTTATCTGTAGACTTTGATGGAGAGGATAAAGGGTGTGCTGTAGGTGGTATAGAGGTTGTGGAAACTTGAGTTGGAGACACGGTTGGAGTGAGAGAAGTGGGAATGAGTGGGGGGGTGTATGTGAAGCTTGGGTGGAGGTTGTGGTTGTGGTTTCTGTGGTGGAGTAGGGAAAGTGGTCTTCATGAAAGATGACATGGCGGGAGATGATGATTTTATTTGTGGATGGGTTGTAGCAATGATAGGCATTGGTAGAGTTGGAGTATCCTAGAAAGATGCAAGGTGTAGAGCGTGGAGAGAGTTTGTTGGGGGCGAGTGACTTGAGCCAAGGAAAGTAGAGATAGCCAAAGACTTTTAGTTGAGCATAGTTAGGTGGTTTGGAGGTTAAGAGTTCATATGAGGATTGAAGAGAGGTGTTTTTAGAGGGTCAGCGGTTAGTGCGGAAGGTGGAGGTGAGAATGGCATCAGCCCAGAATGTGAGTGGTAGATTGGCTTCATGTAAAAGGGCACGTGCTGTCTCGAGAAGATGCCGATGCTGGCGTTCGGAAATGCCGTTTTGTTCAGGTGTGTGGGGACATACGGGTTGATCTATGATGCCTTTGTTGGCCAAGAATGTTTTGAAGTTGAGGTATATTCACCACCGTTGTCGGATCGAAAATATTGAATTAGATTGTTAAATTAATTTTCAACCATGGTGACAAAATGTACGAAATTTTGATAGGTTTCCGATTTTGAACTCATTAAGTAAAGCCAACAAAATTTTGAGTAATTATCGATGAAAATGATGTAGTAATTGAAGCCATTTTGAAATAAAATTGGGGAGGGTCCCCACACATCACTATGTAATAAAGATAAATGTTTAGTTACAGATTTTACTTGATGTTTGAAAGGCAACTTGTGGCTTTTAGCCACATTACAAGAGACACAGCATAAATTAGTAGAACTAGAGGGAAAACTAAGGGACTGTAAGACTTTTGTGGTTACAAAACTGTGAGGATGACCAAGGCGTGAGCGCCACATCTTGCTAATGTCGGATTGGGCAGTGAGAGCGATGTGTCTTGGAGCAAAATTGGAGCTGGTGATTGGGTAGAGTCCATGGGAGCTAGTGCCTTGCAAAAGAACTTCATGGGTTTTCAGATCCTTAATTTGAAAACCATGCGGATCAAAATGAATAGAGCATTGATTGTCAGTGGTAAGATTATGAATAGAGAGTAGGTTATGGGAGATGGAGGGTACATGTAGAATGTTTTTCAGAGAGAGCTAATGATGGGAGGTGGGTGTAGGTAGTAAGTCGTCCCCGGTGTGGTATATCGGAAGGGAAGAGCCATCACCAATGGAGACTGCATCCGGACCAGCGTAAAGTTTCGGTTGTTTGAGGTTGGAAGCATCTGCTGTGAGGTGAGCTGTAGCACCTGAGTCCAGGTACTAATCTGGAGAAGAAGCAGGAGTGTTAGAGTAGAGTGCTGTCACTAGAGCCGAAGACGGTGGAGTGTAGTGTGGATCAGAACGATGCTAGCAATAAAGGGCGGAGTGCCCAGGTTTTCCACAAATTTGGCAGCTGATGTGTTGATGTCCAGAGAAGCGTCTGCGACCTCTAGGTGTGGAAAAGTGTGGACGAGCAGGAGGTTGAGTGACGCTGACAGAGTGAGCGGGCCATGGAAGTTCTAATAGCGACTTTTTGGTTGCATTGAAGGCCACATAGGGTGAATCTGGTGGAGAAAGTTTGAGGTGTTTGGTCATCAAATTGATTTCCTCACTACAAAGCAGAGAGTATAGCTCGTCCAAGTTAATGGGGTCAGATCTGCTTCGTATGGCCGTTTTGAAAGATTGGTATGATGGTAGTAGGCCATTTAGAATATAGAAGATAATGTCCTCCTGATCTATAGTAGAGCCCGCTATAGAGATGTTAACAACATACTAAGATCTTTCATAGAAGCATTGTAGAACTCATTTTTGAGCTGTATGATTCTGCTCCGGTTGGTTGGTTGAAGGTGTTTCTCAAGGGTGAGCCAGATGTCATGGCAGGTGGAGAGATTGAGTGTGTATGGAAATAGGGCCTGTTATGGTTGAGCACAAAGCAGAGGCAAGGTTTTGGTCTAAAAATGTCAAGGAGGAGTAATGGGGGTTTGGTACAGAACCGATAGTGGTTGAAGATATGTATTCCAGTGGGCATTTGTTGGATCTAGTCAGGTAACCTTTGAACCTGTTAGTAGAGAAGATTTTGAAGGTTTGTAGTTGCCAAATAGCGTAGTTATCGGAGCACAAGTGAACATGAACAATGTTCTTAAGGTAAGAGATTAGGAACTTTAAGGCCAGTGAGATAGTGGTCTCTCACGTTGGAAAAGAAGGTGATTGGTGTGAGACGGAGAGAGTGGTGTCGGAAGTGCTGCTAGAGTCTGCCATTGGTTGGAGGGGTGAAGATCAGCCGTGAGGCTTCAAAGCTCTGATACCATGTTAAACAAATAGAGCAACGAATCTAAAGAAGAATACTGAGAGATGAGAACGGTAAGAAGAGCATTTTGTTTTCATAAATTTTCCATACTTTTACTGTTTACATGAGGTAGTATATATAAATGATAAAAGGGAAGAGGTAGTTGTGATGTGCAGTGTATACACAGGTGATGTAATGATGTGGGATAGTGGAAATCCGCTCCAATACATATGCTGAGCCATAAGGTAGTGGATAGGAGCAGTTAATGTCTGCTTGCTTTTTTACTATTCACATTTGAATTGTAAAAAAGAAGTTTTAGCAAAAGGACCCAAAGCAGGAAAAAAAACCCTACCACTGCAAAAAAAAAATGACGGGGAACAAATAAATAAACACATAGATAAGAGCACCAAATGCATATGGTTCAATCAAGAATAGTATATATCTACGACAAAGAGAAAAAAAATAAACTATTAAAATGTATAGAAGATACCAAAGCATATACAAAATACACTAACATAACAATAACAATAGTGATAGTAGAGAGAGAGAGGGGGGGAAGGGATTATTTGGGGTACAATTCAAATTTAAATGGTAAAAAAAAGATTGAGCAAAAGGACCCAAAGCAGGGGAAAAAAAACCAATCACTGCAAAAATTTGACGGGGACCAAATAAACAACTATATAGATAATAGCACCAAATGCATATGGCTCGATCAATAATGATATATATTTAGGACAAGGAGAAAAAAATGATACACTATTAAAATATATAGAAGATACCAAAACATATATAAAATACGCTAACATAACATTAACAATAGTGATAGTAGAGAGGATATCATCAAAATAAGAGAAAGTTTTCTATAAAGAAAACCGTTTACTATGAAGAAAACCTCATGAGAACCCATGGAAGCAGCTTTCCTAGCCAGAAGCATCTTTCCTTGCCAAAAGCACCACACGTTTTTTGTGAGCAAAGGGATTTATAAGATCTGGATGAGCCATAAGAACTGCAAGAGCCTCTATCCTCTCAACTCTATCTTGCAAATCACGGTGGTTGGAGAGCTCCCTTCTTCTCTTGATTGCACACCCACTCTCACTCATCCTTATCTCGTCCCTCTCTTCCTCACCCTTATCTCATCCCTCTCTCCTTTGCATTCTCTTGCTTCAGCACTACTTGCAAGAGAAAGCACCAACACAAGAAAACTAAGAGAGGTAACTTGAAGCGGGGACACCCTGAAAATATTCAAAACTGTCCATTTAAATTTTACAAATTTCTATAATTCATGTATCAAATCCCTATATCAACAAAAAGCAAATCAATAACTAAGTTAATGCTTGAATCATCAAAGACTTCTCACATATAAAAAGGGCATCAACAACTGCATAAACCAAACAAATTCAAGCATTGTTAGAATTTGTGAACATAAACCAAACAAGTTCAAGCATTGTTTGAATTTGTGAACATGGATCACTGATGGGGACATCTATCAGAGTATGGAAAGTACAGCAGAGGCATGGCCGTCAATCTATGGCTACGATCAATCCGATATAGCTTTGATTCATTTCATGTATTCGTCTTTTATTATGTTATTTGTTTTTTATTATTTATGTTGTAATTGTTTTTCCATTTTTACCCCTTACTTAACATGAGGTCGTATGTAAGCCTGAGGGCATTGTTGTCTTTCTTATTTTGAGTCTTATGTACGAGGCTATTTATAACCCCTATGTTTCTCTTTGAAGATTAATGAATGAATGATTGATTAAAATTTCTTCCTTGCATGAGTTCTTGTGAGAGCTTTGAGAGTTTGATTAGAGAGAAATCCCTAGGAGAGAGAGATTGGATCACCAACCAACCTTGGAGACGGCTGAGTTCATGGTTCACTATCTTTGTTTGATTTCCTCTTTGACCCCTTCCTCCACCCCTAGCCGTCGGCCAATAATCTTCCATACCTTACTGCCGGCTACCTCTCATCCATTCACTTCCACCACTTAAACTTCCTCCCTGCGAGTACACCCAAACCCCTTTTCTTTGCTCACCCAATCCCACCCCACATCACCCAAACCCGACGGCAAGCTTAGCCAAGCCACCGGCCCCTCCTTGGGTTCTCCTCCTTTTGCTTGTGACAAATCTTTCCATTTGGGTTTTTCCTATGTTAGGAAACTTTTTCAATTCAAAGCCAAATCTAGTTTGAGTTTGAATTGTTTGCTAATTTAAGTATCCTATTTTTGGAAAGTTTCCTAATTGGATCCTATTTGAATTTAAAATTCAAATTGGATTTAAATATCCCTTTCCAAATAATCAAATCCAAATCAAGTAATATTAATTGCTCTCCATAACTCCACCTCCCTTCTATGGATGCCGCCGGCCCCCCCTATCCCATTAATTCCCTTTTAATTATTTCCTAAACCCAACTCTTCACTTAGGAAATAATTTCAAATCCCCAAATCCCCTCCTTGGCCGAAATTTTCATGCTCCCTTTGATTTAATTTCTTTCTAAAAGAGAATATCTCCTTATGGAATTAAATCATATCTCCCCCACTCTCCTTGCCACCGCCCCCCTCCTTGCGTCTTCTCTCTTCCTTTAATTACTCTCAATCAAGAGGATAATTAGGTGTTTGAATTGAAATTTCCCTCCACCTAAACCTCTCAAAATCTGAACCCAATTTCCCAAACCCCTTTTCGATCCCCATGGCCGGCCACTTCATCCACCTTCTTCCTTGAGGGTTTTTCGAAATAAGCTCCTCCCTTTCAATTGGAGCCTCCAAGGGAAGTACCAACTAGCGTGCTCACCACCTTCAACACTAGAGAAACTTCTCTCTCTAAGTTGAACCTTCAAGGGAACTACGACGAAGTTCTTCAACATCTCGGCTAAGTGTTTCCCGACTTTGACTAAGGTGAACTTCTCCCCTCTTTTCAATTAACTTCCTAATCCCCTAATCTTGTAGGTGATGACGAGTCACAAGGAGCCGTGCTTCACCTTTGCCTAAGCTTAGTAAACGTAGGATTTTGTTTCGCCGTTGCCAAAGCTTAGAAAACGTATGGTTGAGTGCACTGTATTTGCTTATAATCTTATTGTTAGATTAGGAATTTTTGTTGAAAACTATTTACTTAGCATGATTATTGAATTTCTAACTTGTTTTGATTTTTTCAAGTGTTTGGCAAGTGGCTTAGCCTAAACGTAGGCACCCCTCTCTTGTTTTATTTTGTCGATTGGATTGCTAATAGTTTTAATCTTACTTGCTTAATTCAAGAAATCGTGAAAACTCTATTTCATTCATTTAAAGCATTTAGTTCTACATCATTTGGTATCAGAGCATGGTTAGCTTAGGATTTTCATGCTAGAAATCATCCTAAGGCTTGTGGTAATCATGCATATTTAATTTGGCATGCATACCATCTCTTAAATTATTTTAAATCTTAGTTGTGTTTGTTGTCCAGAAATTTTCTGCACTCATTTAGTGAGTTTTAAGGTTGTCGGTGCTATCCTCAATATAACAACTTCCCTAGTTACCTAGGATATTTAACGCCTTGTTGTAGTTTGCTGTCCAAACATTTTCTACATCGTTTAGTGTCATTCTAGAGAGTTTATCATTGCATTTAAGTGATGTCCTCTACCTAGATTCACCCCCAAGTGTCCCCTAGTGTCTAGCCATGGACCCGGAACAACAAGGAAGAACTTTAGACTTGTTGGTAGGCCAAATGAACAAAATTAGCCAGCAACTCAAAGAGAACCAAGCCGGCCTAGCTGAGCTCCGTAGGAACACCACTGAGCGATTTGACACACTTGAGCGAGCTAGAGAGCACCCTACTCCCTACACCCCATCTAGACCACCTTCTATGCATGGGGATGATACTTACCCAAATGAGAGGCAACATCGTGCCAATCATTGAGCTCCCTACCGCGGACATGACCCACGTCATGATCTAGACTTGGATGAGAGGCAGCATCATGCCAATCATCGAGCACCCTACCACGGACATGACCCATGTCATGATCCTGATATACCACTTATGAAAAATATTAAAGTCGACGCTCCTACCTTTGATGGCACACTTGACCCCCAGCTTTTCCTGGACTGGGTCAAAGGTATGGACATTTTCTTTAAGTTGTATGACATCTTCGAGGCTAGGAAGGTCAGCTTTGCGGAGATGAAGCTCACCAGTGGGACGAGTCAGTTTTGGGCCAACTTAGAGTCTTAGGGAACCTAGGAACGATTGCCCCATTATCGATTGGTCGTCCATGAAGCGAGAACTCAACCAGAAGTACTTGCCTCCCTCGTATTTCCCCCAACTATTGGACAGATGGAATAGGCTGACTCAAGGCAACAAACCAGTTAAGGAGTACATCGCCTCTTTCGATGACTTCCTGATTCGCTGCAAGGGGGAGACCTCTACCACCCCCGTGAAGATCTTATCGATATTTCGAACCGGGTTGCGAGAGGATCTTCACAATGAGCTGTTTGCCCGGAACGTCACTACACTGGAGAATGCCTACAGCCTAGTGCTTGATTTAGAGGAGACCCGTTCACAGCACCCAAGTCGTTCACATGACTCTAGGCCTTCCTACAGACCTTCTGGTAGTTCCACCCCTCACACCCCCACTGGCCTTCCTACAGACCCCAGGGAGCACTACCCGACCCTCGTCTGGTCCCCCCACTCCCCGTCCTGATGTTAGAAATAAGCCTCCCACTCCAGATACCCCTCGATCTAACCCCGGGACCAAATGCTTTAGATGTCAGAGGTATGGGCATATCGCCTCTCAGTGCTCTAATCCCTATAAAGTCACGATTATCGAAGAGATCACTGAAGCGGAATTCGAGCCCGAAGTCGATCAGATTCACCAAGTAGACAACGATGGTGAATTCTTTGAGGAGGATGACAACACTGTTGTCATTAAGTGCATCCAGAAAATTGACACTTCTCCCACCTACGTGGTGAGATGTGCACTGTCACAACCCGTTACCACCGACGACTAGCATAGGACTACGATCTTTCACACCTACACCAGGATCAAGGATAAGAACTGTAAGGTCGTCATGGATAGTGGTAGCTGCATCAATGCTGTCTCCTTCAGCATGGTGTCTAAGATTGGCCTGTCTGTCGTTCCCCACCCCAACCCCTATAAGATAGCTTGGGTCAACACTACTGCCTTGGAGGTAAAGGAACGTAGCTTCATACCTATCTCCTTCGCTGACTATAAGGATAATATTTGGTGTGATGTGTTGATTATGAGTGTTGGACAAATCCTTCTAGGTCATCCCTGACTATTTGACAACGATGTCCACATCTTTGGTCGTTCAAACATCTGCGTGTTTGAACATGGGGGAAAAATGATCAAGCTTGATAAATCATCAAATTTTACCTTGATCAAGCACGAATCTCGAAGCAAAATCAAGTTGGGAACTTCAAAAATTAAATCGGAGACTATTTGAATTCTGATTTCATTAAACTTATAGTCAAACTAAGCGTCTCAGAAACATGAACCCAACGACACCAAAATAAACCCAATCCGAGCCCAAATGAGTCAAAATCAAAGACTCGAAGCACTTTTGGAAGGATCAAACCGTAATTTGGGTTACCAAACGATCTCCAATCATGACATGCTTATAGTTGAATCGAGCGGATCGACGAGATGAATCCAACGAGCCCAAGATCATCAAATTCTGATATCATTAAGACAATCAAATATCCATTGAACGGTGCATGATCGTAAGAATCAAGATTGGCCGTCCATCCGAACCACTCCAAATTTACCCTTGATCTTCCACTTATTTACAAGCCATGCCACTCAAGAATTCTATAAATAGAACCCCATTTCCTCTTGAAAAGGGGGGAAGAAGCTAAGAGAGAAGAAGGAAGAAAGCTCCAGCCGCCTAGCTCCTCCTCGACCACCGCCGGTGTGCTGTCGCACCACCGCCGTAGTTCTACCGCACCACTGCCGGACCACCAAGGGACGCCGGAGTGCTACCGCACCACCGCCGGACCACTAAGGGACGTGAGAGTGCTGCCGCACCACCGCCGTAGTTCTGCCACACCACCAACGGACCACCAAGGGACGCCAAAGTGCCATCCGAAGCTGAAGTACCCCCTGACACTGAAGTGCCACTGCCAATCCACCGCCTGACACCGGAGTGCTGCCGGACCACCATCTGACAGTGGAGTGATGTTGGACTTTTGCAAAACTCTCAGTTATATTTGTAATCTGATCGTCTTCAAGGACAAAATCAGACCATTGTACTTTCCTCAAATTTTAGTGGAATCATTTTTCAACTGGGCTAGGTCCCGTGGTTTTTTCCCTTTCGGGATTTTCACGTAAAAAATATTGTGTTCTCTGTGTGTGAGCTGGATATCCGTGCAACGCTAAGATGTAGAATTATAACTCTATCGCCGCGTATATTCTAGCCCGCAACAAAGCTTTTACCATCACAGCCTTTAGTTACGGATGATCCTGAATCCAACCCTATCAAAGCCAAGAAGGGACTGAACCTAATAACCGTCATAGCCCAGAGCGTGCCTTTACACACCTTAGTTGATCGTGAGACTCCCACTGGGTCCGACGAATCAATCCCTCAGGAGAGTCATCCCATACCTAATAGACTTGTTGAGATCCATCCTGATGATCTTCCCAATCCATTACCCCCGATTAGAGGCATTTCGTATGTGCTAGATCTAACCCATAGAGCCTCCATATCCAATCGCATCCCAGTTGAACTCGACTACCATGATTCAGTGACTCGTACCCTTGGTTTAAGTCATTCTAAAATTGTTTACAGGTTCAAACCTAGACCGCCACTAGGCCTTATGCTCATGTGTTCTAGGTATAGGATTTTTGAGTCTGCATCATCATTTTCATCTCATATGCATGAGTTTCATAAAATAATTGCACGACAAATTGAAAAGGGCAACAACGATTACAAACTATATGCCGATCTGAAATGAAAATTTAAAACTTTTGTGGTTGGTGACTTCGTGATGGTGCGGATTCGTCGGAATAGTTCCCGCAGGGAACAATTCCGCTAGCACTGAGGATTCCATGGGTACTTAAAGTTGTCCCCGTCATGCTAGAGAAAAGCTTGTGCAAGGCCTACCCGCCTCGCCGCAGGCTTTGCACCAGATTCTCTCTAACCACACTAGAGAAAAACATGTATAGGTGGTTTTTCGAAGCGCTACGAGCACCAAAAACAAAGTTTTGAGGATTTTGGGTTTAGCGACGTTATACCTGAGCGAATGAGGTCGACGATAGAGGTGTCGGGACAATAGCGACAAATAATACACAAAAATTCCCCTTTTTGAGTTAATAATAATAATACTTTATTGTTATTATTATTAAATTTTATAAGGACTGAATTGATAAAATCAGTCAAAATTATCTCGATTTGGATGCAGTTCCTCAATTTGTGCGCAGTCGTCTAGGAACTCAATTGATTTGCGTGCGTGATTTTTATTAGGCAAAATTATAGTTGATTTTAAGTGTGGACGACATTTTGAACGCAACATCAAAGTCTATTTTGCGAACGGGTGTCATTTAAGCGACATCGCGTGTCAAATTCCTCGATTTGTGTGTCATTGCCTCAGGATACACATTTATTTCCTCACGCAATCTTAATTGAATAAATTGGCAGTCATTTTTTAATGTTGTCGACATTCTGAACGCAATGACGGAGTTCATTTTGCGATCGAACATAATTTGGGCAACGTCGCACATCAATTTTGGGTGTCAATCATCCCTTTTGACTGATCTCGTCAGATTTGACTGTGAGGGGTTCTCCTTTAAGCGAATTCGACGCTCTGATCGCAATTAAGAAATACATTCGACGATTGGAGGTCGTTTGACCTTAAAGTCGCCTCGTTTTGTGTATTTTTATGTATAGGGGTCACTAGAGGGCTTTATGGTTGTAATAGTTAAATTTTGGCCTATTTGATGTAAGGTTAAGCAACCAAGTGCTTTGTTTTTATCCTTAAGAGCCTTACTTTGAATTCTAAATGTAGTCTTTCCTTTTTGAGTTTTTTTATTATTATTATTATTTTTCCTTGCACGTCTCCATACATGCCAATGGCACAAATGATGCATGTCATGGTGCATTGAGATATTTATTATTTGAACTTAAGCATCACTTTGATTGTTTTAATAATTATGATGGTGTATCTTTCAATACAATTTTATATTATTTTATAATGATTAATAGTATGCACTATGTTTAAAACAACGCATGTCATGTCGTATGGCATGTGTTATGGCTCTACATGGAACTTTGTGCCATAGTATGCCATTCGTCATTGATAAGTATACACCATTCTATGTTGTGGTTATTCTTATGGCCAAATGGATTAGTTCTCAAATGTGTAGAAGAAAAAATGTGCATAGCTTTGGCTTGGATAAGAAATTGTTTGGGATCATTTTATTTTTTTAGTTTTTATATTTTGTTTTTATTTTGTTTTGTTTAGATGTTGTTGCCAACAACAGTCGAAGGTGGTCACCGGTAATTGCAAAATAAAAGTTGTTGGAAAAGGAAGGAGATGATTGTCCGAGATGGCCAACAACGGCTAGAGATCATCATCAGTGGAAGATAGAGGTGGTTATTTTTAAAAATAAAATATAAAATGACTAAAAACAATACGAACAAGCATATATTTTTTTAAATAAAAATAAAAATAAAGGTTTGGGGCTGAGATGATGTTCCAATACGATAATTCAATTCAAAGTTTTAGTTCATGGAAGTCTCTCTTGGCAACCTATGTAATCTGACTTGAAGGGGTACCCTTTGAGTTTCCATTCAACCATTGATGACTCAACCCAAGCAGCTCTAAGGTGAGGCTTGACTCAATTAATTATGTAGGATTGAATCATTTAATGATTGTAACATATGATTTGATCGGCCCAAAGCCTTGAGCTTCCAATTGGGCTCATGTGATGGATCTCAAACAATGCCAGCCTAGCAAGGAAGTAACTAAGTTTGAACCCTATCAAAAGGTTGTGTTAATTGGGATCTTGTCTAGCTAATTAAGGGAGATTTAGGCTAGTTGACCTTTTGGAATCAATATTCATAGACAATCTTGGAAAATTTGTTTGGCTCAACTCTTTGAAGCTCAATCTTGAGTTGGCTTACTATTACCTTGGGAAAGTCAACCTGATGAATGACTTGCATTGTGGACTCATGGAATAAAATAAACAGTAGCCTTCCTACATGCTTATAAGTTGGAGGCAAGATCTGAAAAGTTTCATAATGCATAACTTCAAGTGCACCATCAAAGAGATTTTCTTGCATCGAATATGGAGTAATTCTACCTTTGGCATGAGCTATATTTTTTACTGGTCAATGTGCATGTAGGTTATTGTAATAAATAATGAATGCGCCTGCACTTTCAGTTCAATGTAATATTGGAGAAATGTTTGTTGAGAAATTCTGAGAATATCTATTGATTATTGTGATGTTTAGTTCTGTGTTTTTTTTTTTTTTTTTCATCACTAATTTATCTTAACGGTTTAATCAACAAAATGGTTCAACAAAACATAGAGCTTACAACTTAAATTTACTTATCTTATCACTGCTTAGCTTACATAAACTGACAACAAATTAACCCTATCCTATACTCTCCTTCGTTCTATTCTAATTTTCAACTCAAGCAAATCTTTAAATTCTTTTTTCGATCCACAGATTTTAACTCACAATCAAAGTGCAGATACCAGCATCATAATTCTCAAAAACTAATGAACCAACTCCTAAATAGAAGGCAAGACCACATGTTTAAATTACAACTAAAGGATTAAATATTTGCTCAAATCTTGCACGATAAGAGATAAAAACTGACGACACTAGAACGAAGCCTTCTTAAAACTTTCTAGTCTAATCTCCTTCTCAAAGAGGACAGGTAATTTCGTAGTCCAAGTGAAAAAGTTAAGGCGAATTAGAACTAACCTTGGTAGCAAGGAAAGGAAATACGCCTAAGATACAAAATTCGTGACAAGAGAGAAGTCGCCGAGAACCTTCAAGAAATCTATGGTTGGATGGTCCTTCTCCCCCTGAAGATGAAGGCACGAAGGACAACGCCTCGCATAGCATTCGCCTTGCATAGCATTCGCCTTCCCGCTGCTCCCGGTAAGAAAGATAATTCTCGTTGAGTAATTGATGGCCCTTCACTAGAATAGAAGAACATCCAATGAGCGGGAAACGAGGGAAGCGAGGGAAGCCATGCTTTGCATAAGTCGTGGAGCCGAACTTTTATTAGGTCATGACTACTGACCTAGCAAATAAAATGTTGTCAGGTGTTCTTATTCTTTATGGTGCGGCCCAACGATTCGGCCCGGACCGAAATCCGGTATTGCTATGTATTAGCTTATTTATGCAGATCAGGGTATTGCTAGGTATTACTCGGTAACGAGAAATACCATTTTGTCAAGACTAATTCCTAGCAATACCCCGATTTTGCTAGGTATTGCTCGGTATTAGTAGGTATTGCTCGGTATTAGTCTTGAAAGAGCACTATTTTTTGTTATTGTCGAGCAATACCTAGTAATACCGAGCAATACCTAGCAATACACGAACATAGCAATATCGGGTTCCGGTCCGGGTCGGATCGTCGGGCCGCGCGGTAGAGTGTAAGAGCACGTGGCGGCATTTTATTGGCGTCCAGATGTAGACCTACGTCAGGTGTCCTGACCTAATAAAGTTCCGTGGAGCCATCGTCCCCGACGATTCAGAAATTAGTAATCCGAGAAATTTTTTTTTTCAAGGAATGAATGCCAAAAAAATTCCGTACAAAAAATTTCTAATATGTTTAAAAAATAGTAAAAAAATTTGTGACAAATTATTACTTTATTTGGGACAATTTTTTTGCTAATTTCTAAAGTAGTTTGTATAATTTTTTTAAATTAAAAATTTTTATGTAAAAAAAAATATTTTAGAAAGCAGCTACAAAATTCCAAACAAAGTCACAAAGTCTTAATGCAACATGTATTTATAGGAGAAAATCCTAAGAAATCTACTCTTGCATCTAATGTTAGATATGGAGCACAGACATTAATGCTAATTGATAGTTTACATAAAACCCACAAGGGAGTTAAATTAAATATTAAAATTTTTTATTCTAAATATGCATTTTTTATATTAAAAGATATTTTAACAAAAAATAACTTTATATAAAAGATCCTCACAATCATATAAATGAAAAAATTACAAAATTTGTAGAACAAAAAAAAGAGAGAATGTGATTTTTTACGTGATTTGGCTCGATGAAGCCTACGTTCATGCCTCGGTGCCCAACATAACCTAGCATTCATTTCATCAAGCTATCAAAAAAAGAAACTTTTATTACATCCGGTGTAAGGACGTAGAGGAACGTCCGGTTGGAGGCAAAATCCCGCCAAAAACTCGGTATTTGTTTGGTACAACTAGGTATTATTTGATAATAACGAGGAATATCGCTCTCTGAAGATCAATACCGAGTTATATCGAGCTGTACCGAGAAATACCGAGTTGTACCGAGTTTTTTCTAGGAAAAACTCGGTACAACTTTTGTATAACTAGGTATTGCTCGATATAACTCGGTATTGGGTCTTCAAATGATGGTATTCCTCGTTATTGTTTGGTATTGCTCGGTATTTGCTCGGCACAACTCATTTTTTGGCGGGATTTTTGTCACGACCCGACCCG
>NW_021319718.1:534942-536437 GCF_001605985.2 Dendrobium catenatum | reverse complement strand
TGTCACGACCCGACCCGATCCGGGACGGATCCCGCTCGCACCGGGCCGCGACAAAACCTTTTTATCCAGGATCTGGCTTTGGAATTTGGTTACTGAACTGAATCTTCCAAATTAAAACAACACACAAACACAGAACAACAGAGCTACTATAAGTCACCAAATGCAGCGGAACAAAACATCTATATTTTTCTTTTCCTCAAAACAATCATCTACAAATACAGTACATGGCTTTTGAACAGAAAGAAAGACAGAACAGAAAAGCCATGACTGTACAAAAATCAAAAGGTACAAACAAATACCTATACTGATCAGACTCTGAATCTATTCCTGGACTTCCTTCCATTTCCCAGTACAAATAATACCTATACGGATCAGAACTCAGAACTCTACTCCTGGACTTCCTTCCCTTTCCCAGAACCTGAAAACCACCAGAAAACAAGAGTGAGCTCAACAGCTCAGCAAAGCAACAAACCTCCAATCAAAATTCTCAGAATCCAAAACCAAACTCATCAGACAGAAATCAGATCAGAAATCGGAACAGAATCGTACATCGAATCAGAACAGAATCGAAAATCAGAACTTATACGGACAGATATCAAATCAGAATCAGAGTCGTACAGATCAGATCACAGAACAGAATAAATCAACAGAGTCAGAATCATACAGAAATCAGAAATCAGAATTTCAGATCATATCAGAACAGAATGGTACGGAAACAGAAATCAGAAATCAGAAACAGAACAGATCAGACATAACAGAATCTTACAGAACAGATACGGAAATCAGAATCATATCAAATCAGATATCAGATAATATTTAATTCATAGCTAAATGCCCTGACACTGACAGAATCTCTACGGATTCCGGCCCCTTATGCCCTTCCCAGACACTGACTGAATCTCATAGGATCCAGGCCCCTTATGCCTCCCTTTGTGCTCACGGCACCAGAACAAATGTGCTTATAGCACCAGAACAGAATTCATCGGATCCGGAACAGAACAGATATCAGATTTCAGATTTCAGATTGAGCTCATTTCAGATTTCCCAGACACTAACTGAATCTCATAGGATTCAGACCCCTTATAGCTCCCTTTTTATAGCACATACAGATAGCATTTCAATTCAGAAGAAATCCAGGCAATTCAGAAATCAGACAAAAATCGGGCAGCACAACGGCAGTAGACAGAATTTACACAAAATTTCCTGCAAATAAAATTTCACCAAATTCGCACAGAATATAGATAATCACATTCCAGAACATTCATTCTACTGCACAAATTCGCACAGAATATAGATAATCACATTCCAGAACATTCATTCTACTGCACAAATTCGCACAGAATGTAGATAATCACATTTCAGAACATTTATTCTACTGCACAGAAAATTTTCAATTACACAGAAAAATCCAGTCGACTAAAATCACCGCCGAATCAAAAATACCCGGACAAAAATCTTCGGAAAATAATCAAAATGTGCACACTCAGCACGTCAA
>NW_021319718.1:525983-534823 GCF_001605985.2 Dendrobium catenatum | reverse complement strand
GAGCAAAACTGGGCACATTCTGGAGCAAAATTACAACTAATCGTCCCAGGACGATCCAGATCGTCCTGGACGATCCTGGAGCAGATTTTTGATATTACAATTTTGCCTCCGACCGGACGTTCCTCTACGTCTAGTCGGAGGATGTAATAATTGTTCCAAAAAAAGGGAATCATATGTTCCTCACGTGCATCAACTCTTTCATTTGGGGCAACTTTATGATTGCTTTCTAAAGCAATTTTCTAGTACAAAAAATTTATGAATTAGAAATTTTTGAAGTAACAAGCTACTTTAGAAAGCAGTAAGAAAATCATCCCAAATGAAGATTAAGGCTTAGTTTGGGATGGCTATTTTAATGCTTTGTAAAGCTACTTTTTGATATCAAATTTTTTTTGAAAGTAGAGAAAAAACGATGGTCTAAAACTATCCCAAATAAAGTCAATTTCCTCTTCAAAATAATTTATACTTCTATAATACACAACTAATATATATATTGTAGAAGAATGATCTTACGCGCTTATGATCGCAATTGAAGGTGAAATGATGTAGTATCTTAAGCTACACCAGCAGCACACTATACCGGTTCCCTAACTGCCAAATACGCCTCCCACTACCTCACTCCCTTTACATGTTATTTTAGTACCTACTGCAATAGTTTGCTTTATTTATGTATTTTCTTTTATAGCAATTTCAACTTTAGTAGAAGAAATACATATAGGAATAGTGGAACCAAAACTTGTAGAGAATTTTCATACAACACTTATCAATACAACAGTTCCTGGAGCATACAGCTCCTTTACCGCTACTGTGTGTGTGCTTGTGCTTGCGATTTTTCTTCTCCCACTCGACGTTTGATCGTTCGGTGCTATCATGAAAACATGGAAACATAGATCAAAGCGAAGTTGTATGAGCTTGCTAGTAAGTCTTTTTTTTTTCAAGGAATTTCTCTTGTTGGCTAAATGTTGTGATAGGAGAGTCAGGATTTTTTTTACCTTCACAAAGCTAATAAAATTTATAAATCAAATAATTTGAATTTGAATAGTGGTAGAAATAATAAAGGAATTTGAAATTATGATTCTTTGGTATGAAATATAATAACACAAATGATTTTATTATATATATATGGAATAACAAACACCCAAAAATTTATCAGATGCTTATAAAGATATTTGCGGAGACATATTAAAGTTTATTGAATCTTATTAAACTAATGTCATGAAGTTCAAAAATATGATTGCTAGTTCAGTATAAAAAATATGAAAAATTTCACAGTAGTTCATAGCGGTAATTCGTAAACCGCCACTCCTAAAAATTCATATTTTTCACAGCCAATTAGTATTATTGGTTTTGAAAACCGCTATTGTATTCCCTCTCTCTGCTCGTTCTACTATTCGATGCTCCAGTCCACGATCCAGATTCCAATATAGCCCGCGATCCCGATCTCTCTCCGTCGCAATCCCGATCTCTCCCTCTCTCTCACTGTTAAAGTTCAGCTCTCAAAACAAAGTTCAGCTCTCTCTCACTGTTCATGCGAAATCAAGGCAATCGGCACAGCGGCATCAAAGAAGGCTACTTCAAGGAGCAGCAAGGCTGGGCTTAAGTTTTCTGTCGGTAGAATTGCCCGATTTCTCATGGTCGGCAAGTATTCCGAGCATGTAGGTGCCGGTGCGCCGGTTTACATGGCCACTGACTTGCAGTATCTTGCTGCTGAGGTATGGATCGGAGTTGTTTCCTTTCTTGCCAGTGGCGGAACCATTGTTAATTTTCTGACACTGGGAGCCACAATCACCTATTTTTTAATGCAATTTCTCATTCAAAATCATCTCTGCCTTCTTGCCTTTCATGGGCTCCTTCCTTCTCGTACCTAATTTTTGCCGGTTGTTGGATTTTTTTTTCGTCTATGATGGAACCTATACACAAAAGGCTTTTCTTTCTTATCTCTTGTGCTTTAATTTACTATATTTGAATGAGAAAGATGGAAGGCGGTTTGGAGCTAACGACTATATAGTTGTTTTACTGTTGTTTTCGGTATTCACTATAACAAAAATCATTTATTATCAACGGTACTTTTTTACGGTATGTGATAAAATATCACAAAAAAAAAACGGCACTTTTTTACGGCAATCGATCATTTTCAAGCAGATTTGGAATTTATCGGTGGCTTTTCGACTGAAAAAATTTCCTCCAGTGAAACTTTTTTTTGTTTTTGGGAAAATTGGGGCAAAGCCCGTATATAAAGATTAAGCAAAATTAAATGTTACAAAAATGAATAGCCTGAGATAACCGGCTAACAACTACAGACACAAAAATCAAAAAGCCAAAGAAAAGGCTTCAAAATTTTACAGGACTCAGAAAATGCAGAATCCGCCGAGGACATAATATACATCAGAGTAGAGATCAGAGTCAGATGTCCACTGCCAAAAGGGTTGTCGAAAAGATTTCCTCCCCAGTTGCCAATCGGGGGAGACACTAGTGAGCTCAGGGTGCAACAAAAATTGCCAGGTCAAGTGACAAACCACAAATGAACCTCCACCCCTTGGCCATCCACGGGAGAAAGGCACACAGGCGGATTCACTCATCATTGTCCATTCGCACAAACCAAAACCCAAACCACTTGAATCAGAAGAAACAAGAGGGGAAAGAAGAATAAAGTAAATCATCATATTTCCTTCTAGCCCATTTCTAAGTAAAGGCCCCAGCAATTTTCCGGCATAACACATGACAAGTTGAAGAAGAGTCAGAAAATTGTCTGCCATTATGCTCCCTCCACAGAAAATAAACAGCCCCACAAATCACAAAAAAAATAGAAATTCTTCTTCACATTGCTATATATGCACAACTCCTCAATAAAATCAAACAGCTGTAGGATAGTTGGCCTAAACAAGGAGTCTAAACAAGGAAGTAGATAAGAGATAACGCCAAAAGAGTAATCACATTGAAAAAACAAGTGAGAGCTATTCTCCAAACCCCGTTGACAGAAAGGGCAAGTAGCATCAATAAAAATATTTTACCTTGCTAAGACGTCAACAATCTTTAAACCTCCCCGGACCAAGAGCCAAGAGTAAGAAGAAAATCTTAGAACTGCATGCTTATGCCAAATGAATCTATACCAGCTCACATTGTGCCTCCCCACAAAATAATTTAATCTAAAATCCTTAAAATAAGGTTTAGCAATATCAATCCAGTTAATAGTATCATCAGAGCTTTCCTCAATCATAATACCAGCAATAAGCTGCTGAATCACAGTAGGAATGAAATCTGGCACACACCAATTCCCATTCCAGTAATCTGCAATCGTCCCAGAACAACCATGGGAGGTGTTAAGGTATTCAGCCAGGGAAAAACCATTAAGCCAAGGATCCCAAAAAAATGAAATTTTGTTACAATTTTGAGCAGTAACATTAAAAATAAAGTGTCTTTTTATCTTAGAAGCAACCTCACAAATATTTCTCTAGAATTTAGAGGATTTAGTGGGCAAAGGTTTCCAAGGGGAGAGATACTTGAATATGAACCAATCAAAAACTAGAGAACTGGAGTTAAAGAATCTCCATATGAAAGAGCATGCAAAGTCGTGAGAAAGGGAGAGAAGATCAGGGATCCCCAAACCCCCCAACTTAGTAGGGAGACAAGTATTCTGCCAAGCAATAAGGTGTAATTTCTTCCCCTCAACAGAACCATGATAAAGAAATCTAGAACACATTCTGTCAATGAGTTTACAACATGCTTTGGGTATAATAGCACCCCTTATCTAGTAGGCAATAGTATTTGTAATGGTGAACCTTAGAAATTGAATGCGACCTGTAAAAGAGAGAAATTTTACTTTCCGACCCACAAATAGAGTAGAAATTCTACTCAATAGTGGTTGGAAGTAAGAAATATTGAGCTTTTTGGTAGAGATGGGCAGCCCCAAGTATTTGAAAGAATGCTCAGTTGGGAGAAAATCAAGGATGTTGGAAATATCATTAGCAACCGCCAGGTTATTAGAAAAAAGGATAGAGCATTTAGCCTTGTTAATGTGAAGGCCAGAAGCCATAGCAAAATTATTTAAGATCTTGGAAAGTTCAATGGCATTGGAAACGGTGGCCAAATCAAACACCAACACATCATCTGCATAAAGCAAGTGGCTAAGAGAGCCCGACCCTAGGGGAATCCCTAAAAAGGAACCCCCATCGATTGCGCAAGAAAAAGCATCCATGGCAATAGCAAATAAGATCGAGGATAGAGGACAACCTTGTATTAATCCAGCATAAGAAGTAAAAAACCCCTCAAGAGCACCATTAATGCAAATCGAGAAAGGAACATCAAATATGCAGTTCTTAATCCACGAAATAAATTTATCAGGAAAGCATTTGTCTTTCATCCTAGCAAAAAGGAAGTCCCAAAAGACAGAGTCAAAAGATTTACAGATGTCCAATTTAGCATAAAAATACTTCGTAGAGGAATTTCTATTGAATTCATTTAAAATCTCATTGGCCAGAATGATATTATCAGAAGAGATTCTTTTGAAAATAAAACCAGCTTGACTTTGATGAATGATGCTAGGCATAACAACTTTCAGACGATTGGCAAGAATCTTGGTAATGATCTTGTAAAAGACATTACAAAGAGAGATAGGTCTGTAATCTGATATATTGGAGGCTTGTTGATGCTTAGGGAATAAAGCAATGGCAGTAGATTTAGCTCATCTAGGGAGGTGTCTAGTAGTGAAAAAATTCTTAACAGCATTAATAACATACAAACCAATGATGTCCCAAGAGCCTTTGTAAAATTCAAATGTGAAGCCATCGGGCCTAGGGGAAGAGGTCGAAGCCCCACTGAAAACCATCTCCTTAATTTCAAGATCAGTGACCGAATCAATCAGCTGATCGGTCAAATGCAAGGGAATGACGCCACCACAGGCAAAAATAAACTCATTGATACCAGCCGGGCTTATGGGGTTATAGAGTTTTTTAAAATACTCACAAATAGCATTGGTAATATCAGAAGATAAAGAAAAATGACCTTCATCAGTAGAAATCTCATGGATTCTAGAATAGTTATTTCTAGTATTAATACGGGCATATAAAAACCCCAAGTCATATTCACCGTTTTTAAGCCATCTAGCCTTAGCCCTTTGGATGATACAAGAGGACCAAGCATGCAGAAGTTAAGAAATTGAGGTATTGATATCCTTCAGGGAAGCATTCAGATAAGGGAGTTGAGGGTTGCATTGTAAAAGTTATAAACATTCATTCTACTTAATATTAAAGCCCAAAAGCCTGGCTTTAATGAATTGGTCATTGAATCCATTCATCTTTTTAAATTTAGCTTTAAGAAATCTGAGTTTACCATAAAGATTGCCAATGGGACTCCCAACATGATGTGAGGCAAAGAAAGTCAGCAAAACATCCTAATAAGAATCCATCTTCAACCAAAAGTTCTTAAATTGAAACCTTCTAGCCTTATTAGGGGCCATACCGTCCATAAGAAGTAACGGTAAATGATCAGAACAACCAGGAGGGTCAATTTTATAATAGAAAAAAGGAAAGGCATCCAGCCACATTTGGTTAACCAGCATTTCAGGGCATTCAACATCAAACATCTTGTCCCTACACGCATGAACAGAACGGATTGGCTGAGCGCAAACACAGACATCTCATAGAAACCACTTGCACTCTGTTACACAATTCTTATATCCCTCACTCATTCTGGCCTGATGCTGTTCTCACTACTTCCTACCTTATCAATCGCTTACCGTCAGCCACAAATCATCTTTCCTCTCCTCCCTACCTTCTGTTTCACAAATTACCTGATTACAAATTCCTCCTATATTCAGTTGCGCGTGCTTTCCGTGGATTCCACCTATTCAAAGAAACAAACTTGAACCTAGATCAAGGCAATGTATCTTTATTGGCTACTCTAGTATTTCCAAAGGCTACAAGTGCCTTGATCCAACAACCAATAAAATCTTTGTCTCTAGACATATCACTTTTGATGAAACTTGTTTTCCGTATAAACAACAAATTTTCTCTCAACTCCAGCAACCTTCTCCTGTGCTTACTTCATCTCTTCTTGTCCCTCATTCAAATTCTCATCAAACCAATCAGAGAAACCATACTAGTGCTAAACGTCAGCCTCCTCTCTCTCAGCCGGTTACTTAGTAGGACTTGCTACCTGTGTCATCCAATTCAACTGAATTACCTACATCTTCCAATAACACCAATGTTCCTCAGTCTCCCTCGACATAAAGTGCTATTCCTACTACTCTTAGTATCACTTTGGGTCATCCGATGATTACAAGATTTCGAACCGGTTCACTCAAACCAATTCAAAAACTCAATCTCCTCCACATTCAAAATCAATCTTATTCCTCTACGCCACCTGAACCCGTCAACTATTCTGAAGCTAGCAAACATTTTGAGTGGCGAACAGCCATGGTAGAAGAATTTCATGCGCTGCAACGTCAGGGAACTTGGCAGCTGGTACCACCTCCTTCTAACACGACTATACTTGGCAGCCATTGGACGTTTAGAACAAAATACAACTCCGATGGTACAATTGCAAGGTTCAAGGCTTGATTAGTTGCCCAAGGCAACAATCAACAATACAGCATAAATTATTTGAAAATCTTTAGCCCATTAGCTAAATTCCATACCATACGTGTTCTTCTTACAGTTGCTCTCACCAATAGTTGGCCTATACATCAAATGGATGTCACCAATTCGTTCTTACATGGAAACCTTGACAAAACCATCTACATGAAACAACCTAAAGGATTCATAGACGACAACCATCCCAATCATGTTTGTTAACTCAAGAAAGCGATATACGGTCTTAAACAAGCGCCTCGTAAATGGTTTAATATGTTTTTTGAGTATCTTCAAACTCTCGAATTCTCTCATGGAAAAGCTGATTCATCTCTCTTTGTTCTTCATCACAACAACACTCATATATACATAGTTATATATGTAGACGATATATTATTAACTGGAAATAACATGTCTATGATTAACGATATTATTGCTCAGTTGAACAACAGGTTTTCCATGAAGCATCTTGGACTTGCCAACAGCTTTCTCGGACTCCAAATCAAAACGGGACATAATTTCTACTTTCTATCACAAACCAACTATGCTGCATCTATTCTCAAGCTGGCTGGCATGGAAAACACAAAAACACTGTCTAATCAGTTGTGCACAAAGGTGCCTGAACCGCTTCCAATTACTGAACTCCTCACCGTTCTGAAAGCTTACAGGCAAATCACGAGATCATTGCAATATCTCACATTAACAAGGCCATACATTTCCTATGCAGTTAATCTATTGTGTCAAAACATGCACAATCCTTCCTCTCATCATTTCTATTTACTTTATCGTCTATTAAGATATATCTATGACACACTATCTTTCGATATTCCTATCGTGCCAGGTAAACTAGAGCTAAAATATTTCTCGGATGCGGATTGGGCAGGAGATAAGGAGACAAGAAAATCAACATCCGGTTACTGCACATTCTTGGGCCAAACTCTTATCTTCTGGATGGTTAAGAAACAACATACAGTTGCCCGGTCTTCAACCGAAGCTGAGTACCAAGCTCTCGCACTGGCTCTCACTCACATCATCTGGTTGAGAAGACAACTGTTGGACTTCAATATACCACTTCACTCTCCCACAACTCTACATTGCAACAGCATGTCAGCTATAGCACTGGCTAATAATCCAGTCTTTCATGCGCGAATAAAGCATATTGAAATAGATCATCACTTCCTTCACGATCATATTCAGCAGCAAACTATCCAAATCTACCCGGTCTCTACCAAAGATCAAATTGCTAACGTTCTTACCAAATCGCTCTCAACAAACTGCTATGAACTGCTTCGTGACAAGCTTACTGTCATTGAAAGTACTCCATTAGCTTGTGAGGGCATAATAAAGGATACCTGCAAATCTATGTAGTACCTGTAACTTCTATTAGGCTCTCAAGCTTCTATTTATAATCTATGTACTCTCAAGACAGAGCCAATATAACAACCCAAGATCCGTGTAGCGAAAGGATTCATCTGATCGTTCTATTGCCTCTTTTTTTTTTCTTTCTATCGGTTTCCTCATCTATCATTCATACATATATCCAGAGCCAGAGATAATTACATTACAGAAAAGAAATAGCAGCGGATACTATAATTCACATATAGTACAATCAGAGAACAGACAAAAGAGTCCAAAAGAAATATTTACACTAGCCACACAGGCTACAAAAGAAAGCCTACCAAAGGCTACAAAACAAAAAGCTGAACTCGACAGAAAGATCTTCAGACTGGAGGCCCTGCACCTGAAATATTAACCACATATAATGAGCTTACAAAGCCCAGCAGGTCACCAAAGCCTACAACTGAAATCAAAGCACGACATTGAAAACAATATGCAAGTCAACCAAATCAAATCAATAGGCTATGATCAATGAATCTATGCAGGTACGGAACTCAAATTAAATCAAAGCGAATCCATCAATAGTCAATAATAAATACAGCGGTAAAAACATCGATAAATCAATTTCCCAACAATCAAATCAGTAAGTGCTTTCAGTCAATGTCTATCCATCGTAGCGTAGCAGTGTCTATCAATCAATACTATCAATTCAATAAATCGTGTCCATCAATACTATCAGTTCAATCAATCGGGTCGTCTAGTCAATTCGTTGTATCTATATCATTCTTACAAATCAGTCAATCCAATTATTCAATACGATTACTACCGCAGCGAGGACGGTTCAATAATGACGACATACAATGCTACAATAGGAAAATCATCCCAATCAATAAAGCACTTTCCAGTCATTTTCATCAATCGGATCGAATCCCAATAAAC
>NW_021319718.1:499135-524787 GCF_001605985.2 Dendrobium catenatum | reverse complement strand
AAATGTTTTCTCTCTCCTCAAAACGAGCTCATTTTCTTATATCATTAGTGGGATCGGCCCGGCCGATCGCCACATCGTCCCGGGACGATCAGGCCAAAATGGATCGTCCTGGACGACTCCCAGAACTATTCTCAGGACGATATTTTCTACAGTGCAGATCGGCCTGGACGATCTCACTATCGTCCCGGACGATTCAGTCCAGAAATCACTCCAGAGAACATTCCAGAAATCAATTGTTTTCAAAGTGCAGATCGGCCTGGACGATCTCACTATCGTCCCGGACGATTCAGTCCAGAAATCACTCCAGAGAACATTCCAGAAATCAATTGTTTTCAATACACTGATCGGCCTGGACGATCTCACTATCGTCCCGGCCGATCCTGGGAAAAAATCACTTTTTCCAGCAGCTACAGCAAAGGAACGAGGTCTCACAGCCAACTCATTCTTTAATCTAGATATCATTTCTTCTCTGTTTTCAAAAGCGCACAAAAAAGTGCAACCAAAGTACACTGCACGTGTCAATTTTTAAGTACATGTCCGAATATAGAGATACGTATGGACTTTGCACCTAGTAATTTCTCCCTTTCTGATAGCTCATTTCTCTTCTTCAAATGTATATGAGTTGTAATTACTCTCTTTTTGGGTTGTGTTCTTTATTATATTGATTGAATTTGGCCTATGCCCTCAATTTTCCAATAAAAAATATTGGTAGTGGGTTTCATAATTTCACAATATTTTTTTTTTAGGGATCGAGATTTACTTACATATCACCTTATACTATTCTATTTACATATTTAACATCTAAAACTTTAATATTACATACATATCACCCATAATTCATTTTCATATCAAATATGAGTGGTAGAAATGAAATATATGAGTGGTAGGAAGAAAATATGAGTGGTATATTTGATATTAAAATAATATAGGGTGGTATGTATGTAATATTAAATTTTAGGGTGTTAGATATGTAAATAGGATAGTATATAGTGGTATGTATGTAAATTTCCCTTTTTTATTATTTTATGTATTAAATTAACCTCAATATTGTTCATTTACAATAATGATATTATGACATTAAGAGAATCATGCAATTATTAATATACTTATTTTATCCTAATAGTGATACGATAGTTTATTTATACTAAGTTATGATTATTCATTTAAGTACACAATATTTTTTTAATTATTTTCATTCACTTAATTTCCTCAAGGGAGTCTCAGTTTAATAGTTTGAAATCCTCAAGGGAGACTCATCTTTATTTCTTTGTTTGTAATCCTGAAAAAAAATTTATTTTCTATTCTCTATTGCATATCTTGAATGTTGCCATTTCTTTCCAGTGGAATGTTATGATGTTAGCTTTTGAGACAAAAGCTTTGCATAATTTGAATGACAGATTTAAAGTGGATTTCAACTAATGAAATTGGCATTGAAAAATTGGTACCAACAACAATTTTAACTTTAGAACTCAATACTTTCCTCATAATCAGGGTATGGTGTATTTTTTTTATCATCAGCATGCATTTTGCTTGAACTTCTTTTGAATGAAACAAAAATAGTAGTAAACTCACATATACAATAATCTTAGTTCTTTCTTTCTATAACATGTATGGTGAAAGATTTGATATCTTCTTTGAAACTCTTTATTAGAAAAGGGAGGAAAATCAAGACAAAAAATCACGAACAAACCCAAGGAAAAGAGGCTAAGCCCTAGCCAAGCGGAGGCGGAAAATGCGAGAGAGGTGAGAGCAGAGATGTGAAAGAGGAAGAAATTATCAATTGAAGCTAGTAGACTTGTCTGGCACAATCAACTTGTGTTAGGTCAACCCCATCCTTGGCGTGGTCAATTTCATTGAAAGATAAGCCTAATCTTAGATTGGCATATATTTGATGCAATCACAACTTCATTAATAATAATGGATTTTCCTATTAAAGAAGGATTCTAATCTTGAAGCATCAATTCTATACTAAGAACTTGGTTAATAATCCACCTATGAAGACGATGACTAATTTTTCACTTTATGACCTAGCTTAAATCATCCTAAGGTAGCAAAACATATACATTAATTATAGTTAGCCTTAAATGGCATATAAAATAAATTAGATTTAAGGTGGACTCACAATCAAACTTGCACACTAGAACCCTAGACCTTAACTTAGGTCTTGATACCTGTAATAACCCAAAATTCTTAAAATGAGTTTATTTAAAAAATGAAAATTTGGATCTAGTATGAAGCGCCGCGACTGTGCTATCAAGTGCGCTGCAGAGCCAGGAATCGTCGCGACATCGCAGTATTTGTTTTACAGTAACTATAGGATAGACATGCAACACATCAACGCTAAGAAGTTGGGTGTCGTGGCATGGGCACCGAATAATATTTTTTATATAAATATCCCTCACCACCCCTATACCCCTACCTCATTCCACTTGCTTGTCGGGGAAGAGAAGAAATAGAAGAAGAGAATGGAGAAGGAAGAGAAGAGTGATGAAGTCTTCCGGGACTTCTTCGTCGGTCGCTCCTGTTATGAAAGTTGTAAGTAACCTTTATTTTACATCTATTTTTAATGATTTTGAGTTTGGTATTTTTTCATCTTCCCTAAAAGTGATAAAAAAGTGATATCTTAATTTGATAGATTTTTTTTTTTATTTGATCAAGTCCATTTCCATATATTGTAAGTATCCTTTAGGGGAGAAAATTTTTATTCCTCATTTTTCCCTCAAGAAATAGTTGGTCTCCTTTGGATAACATAAACTATAATTACTAAGACAAATTCTTAAATTAGATTAGGCCAACAATCATCACTGATAACGGAACTTAAAAATTAAGAATGACTAAAGTATGAGGTCTTGATTAGGTTAGCCCACCTTTCTCTTGAGCCTAAGTCCTAAATTTGGATTTATCCTTAGATCCTTTGTCCTCGATATATTGATAATTTCTTTTATAGGATTACACCTTGACTTATTCTAATTGAATCTCACATATTTGCTAGATATCTATATCATTGAACTTGACCTTTAATATCATCTCTTAAAAGTAAGTAATATGTCATTTTTAATCAAGATTATTCCTAAGTATCTCATATGAATATAGTTAACTATGGAGCTTGTGCATTCATAAATATAAATTCCTTAAAATAAAATAAAACCTAATCAAACTCATTAATTTTGGGGGGGGGTTCAAAATGATTGAATTAAGGCTTATTTTGGTACGATTTTGTTTATTGTGCTGTAAAGTTGCTTTTTAGTACAAAAACATCTTCAAAGCAGAAAAAAATAGTAGTCTAAAATTGTCCCAACGAAACCTAATTATTCATATAGAATATCACATTATACTGATCTTTCTTATTCTCTTTATCATCATTAGATACCCAAAGCATTGATCATCTTTTAATTCTCTCTAAGTACTATACTATTCCTTAATTAAAAATACTCTTTGATATCACACTATTGATATAATTAACTATGTCGAGTTAGTTTATAGCAAATCTCAATCTCTTAACATTAAATAAACCCTAATCAACCCCATTGATTGATTAGGGCGAAACCTTTGCCAATTTAGCCCAGCTATATTTCATTAGTCTTCATAGTTTTTATAAAGTGCATTGGTTAAAAATGAGCAATCCTTCTATATTAAAATCATGGTGACAAGTTTTTTGAAGCCCACACATGCACAAAAGACTTTTTAATTTTCTTTTTATTTCTATGTAATTATTTGAATATGAGAAAAAAGAGAAAAAATTTTAAAAAAAATTAGTCTAGTACATATAAGAATTTTAGAAGGACATAAAATTTTATTTTTAATGTACAAAGTTAGACCGAAAAGAGTTGGTTCGAAAGTATTAAAAAAGATATATTTTAGTAGATCTAAATGATAATTTGACTCTTAATAGTACACAATGAAAAGAAAAAAATTCATGTACTTGAACATATAATGAGATGAAGGCTTATTATTGTTGTTTTGTTATTGTGATAGGAGTGTCAATTTCGGGTCATGGGTCTGGTACGGGTCGAACCCGAAACTGACCCGGCACTATTCGGTCAACCCGAACCCGACCTGCTTTGGGTCCGGGTCAACCTGACACGACCCGAATGACCCGTTTCCAACAAAAAAATGGCTAATTTTCGAGTCAAAAATGGGTCTATCTCCTCTTTTCGGGTAAAAAATGGGTAAAAGTCGGGTCAATCTCGGGTTGTCGGGTCAAAGGGTTAACCCGAACCCGACCCGATTTTTGAAACGGGTCGAAATGATGAACCCGAACCAGACCCGTTTCGGGTTTGGGTTGACCCTAACCCGAAATTTTCGGATCGGGTTCGGGTCGGATTTTCGGGTCGTGTCAAATATTGACACCCCTAATTGTGATATTTCTATTTGATCAAACCCTCAAAATATTGGGTGTAAGAATATCACTAGCAGACTTCCAGCCAGAGAAATTTGTAAGCAGCAATTTAGTGAATTTATATTTTATAAATCCTTAGCCACATCTTCATATTTTTTTGCCTCCATGATACATTTTGAATTTTTGGGATCTAAGGCTTAGTTTCGGTTTTTTTTTTTACTATCTAAAGCAGCTTTTTAATATACTTTTTTTTTTTTCAAATCAGCTAAAAAAATGATAAAAAAATATCTCAAATGAAGCTCATGAATTTGTTTGGGACAGCTTTCTTATTGCTTTCTAAAATTTTAATTTCTTTACTGAAAAAATATTTTAAGAAACAATAAGAAAGTCGTCCCAAATAAAATCTAAATTTCTCCAACCTCGTCAATGATGATGATAGGGTTGTCACAAAAATTATTGAGGCTAGATTTATCTAACACCATAATTACTTTAAATTGTTTTTTTTTTTTTTAACTATCTAAAGCAGCTTTTTAATATATAATTTTTTTTCAAATCATCTAAAAAAATAGGTTAAAAGCTATCCCAAATGAAGCTCACGATTTCATTTCGGACGGCTTTTTTATTGCTTCCTAAAATTTTAAAATTTTTATTGAAAAAATGCTTTAAAAAACAATAAGAAAATCGTCCCAAATGAAACCTAAATTTCTCGAACTTCAACAATGATGATGATAGGGTTGTCACAAAAATTATTGAGGCTAGATTTATCTAACACCATAATTACTTTAAATTGCTCATATGTTGACCATTATTGTATATTTTACAGCTTGATTTTGCATTATAATATCAACAAAAAAAATATAAAAAATACATAATATACACAAAGTAAAAAAGTAGCTTGTAACAACGATATATTAAGCTAATTGCAACTAGAACAACATACATGAAAATTTCAAATATCAAACCCAAACAAAATCATCGCTTCAAATATATTTATATCATTCAAGTTCACTGCTTTGGAAACTTGGAATGGTGGGGATGGCCGGAATCGGCAGGACTGTGGGAATGGCTGGAAGGGGCGGGATGGCTGGCAAGGGTGGAATCGTGGGGATAGATGGAAGAGACGGGATGGAGGGGAAGGCCGGAATTGGCGGGACTGTGGGGATGGCTGGAAGGGGCGGGATTGCTGGCAAGGGTGGGATGGTGGGGATGGATGGAAAAGGCGAGATGGAGGGAATGGCCGGAATTGGCGGGACTGTGGGGATGGCTGGAATGGGCGGGATGGCCGGCAAGGGTGGGATGGTGGGGATGGATGGAAGAGGCGGGATGGAGGGGATGGCCGAAATTGGCGGGACTGTGGGGATAGCTGGCAAGGTTGGGATGCTGGGGATGGATGGAAGAGGCGGGATGGAGGGGATGGCCGGAATTGGTGGGACTGTGGGGATGGCGGGAAGGGGCGGGATGGTGGGAATGGCCGGAATTGGCGGGACTGTAGGGATGACGGGGATGGATGGAATGGGAAGGATGGTGGCGATGGATGGAATGGGCGGCAGTACAAGATAAGATTCGGAGGGCTTCGACGGCAAGGAGGCTTGCGAAGGGAGAGATGGTAGAGTCAGAATGGTCCGCGGTAGCTGATCAGCGGTCGGAGTGCCGAGAAGAAGTTGCTTCCCATGGCAAGTAGAGTTGCTAAGCAAGGCAAGAGCTATGCATGAGTAGAGCATTAGTAGAAGAAGAGAGTGGCGGCCATCGGTAAGGAGAGAATAATAGAGATCTGGATTTTAAGGGTGTGTCCTAACAGACCACACACATTTGACACCACAACATCCAAAACAGGTGAACCGCCAGCAGGAAAAGTCGTAGCATTATTCGGAGCAGCCACCAACTCCGGCATTATAACAATAGCCGGAGAGTCCACATTCACATCCGTATGACCAAAACCGTCCACCAAACACCCAGGAATAAAAGGAATGGCATTAGGAGACAACAACGTATCGAAAGTGATTTCAACCACAGCCGGGCTATTACCATTAAGTACTTCCACAGGAGGCACAAAATGTTCCGAAGGAGCACCAACCACATTCATCACAGCCATAACAGGAGTAACTAACGCATCAGACGAGCTAACCAGACAATCAACCGCGGGCAAGACCTCAACCTCCCCAGCCACAGATGGCACGACAACAACCAACTAAGCATTAACATTAAATTCACAAACTAAAACTCCTTGGTCCGAAGCTAAAACATCATTCCCGCCAATATTATCACAAACAGGCATACTATTCGGGACAGGAAAAAACAAGAATACCCGAATTCTCACAGGGAATCGCCAGGGGGACAGAGGTATCAACCGAAGACAATTTGGAAACAAGCTTATGACAATCCAATTTCTTATGACCCAAAGTTTTGCACATATGACAAAAATTAGGCATACCCTCAAAAACGACTTTCTGCACATACCCCAACTTCTCCGGATCCAACCAAACAGAATCGGGGTAAGGTTTCGTAACATCAATTTCAACAAGAACACGAGCAACAAAGGGACAGGATCCAGAAGCCGTGGCATTATCAGTTTGAATCGGGCGTCCAAAAACCGAACCCAACCCAAAAAGGATCCGGGAAGAGAAAAGGTGAGGATGTAAACCCGGAAATGAAAGCCAAACAGGGACGATCGGAGATTCCTCCGACAAATCCAGAACAGGGGACCATTTTATGACTTTCATAAAACATCCAAAAGCAAAGTATGAATGGTGAGCAAAAACCCTAACATAGTCCAGATCATTGGAAAGCTTGATTAACACATTAGCTTGATCCAACAGAGTAACAGAAAAATCCCCAGCTAATTTCAAATTGAAAAAAAAAATCTATGGATAGAATCTAACGCCGGTCGTTTAAGGGGAAATTTCCCCATCAGATCAAACTCAAATGGCTTAGCAAGATACAAAAACTCATCTTCAGAAAACCACAGCGCCGGCATACCACGAATCGAAGAAATACGAAAATCCGGAAATCCCTTCGACTCATCGGAACCAGATAAAACGTCTTTGAAGGATTTAGAACGCTTACCCGCTAGAAAACCAGGATCTAACAATTTTTTTGCCATAGAAAACGTACCGCCGGTGAAGAAACGGAGGCGGCTAGGGAAAAAGCCCTAAAAGGGCGAAAACCCTAGCATACGAAAGAACGGGGGCGAGGGCACCATAGTCAAAAAAATTAAAAACTTGGATTCTTTTTTTCAATCTTCTTCCATATTTGATTATGTCGATAAAAAGAATTATTTTTTTTTTCTTTTGTAACCCTATATAAATAAACTACATATATTTAGTCTTGAATGATAAATGAATGAAAATTTTCTTGTTTGGTTTCTTTCACATATGTTGGTGGTAGCATGATGCCTTCCTCTATGAGAGATATTCTATGTGTTATCTTGGTTATCTTTGTATTTTATTTTATTTCATCCACTCTTACTTTAGGCCAACACCATTACATTTAACTCCAACCTCCATATTTTCATTCCCTCTCTCACATATGATAAAAACTCTCATCTTAAACGGATAATCTAAATTATATTTATTTTCATAAAGAATCTATCCAAATCTATTTTTTTACGGAGGAAAGAAATAAAAATAAATATAATTGAAGGAGCACCGCGACAACACAGATAGAGTGTCGCAACGCTATAATTATCATCAGTGCTGAAGGACAATAAAGTAGCGTTGTAGCAGTAAAGAGTTGAAACCAAGACAATGAGCAAGGACTTAAGGCACCTTAAAGGGAGTGTCAAATTGCCACAGTGATGCAACGAGTGAAAGTTACTGACAGTTGGACTGGTGAACTGATGCGATGATTGATGAACTGACACATCAATTTAGTAGCTCGATCAACAACACTATCCAGGTCAAAGTCGCAATGCCAGTTCTATTATTTGCAAAAAAAAAATAAATAGTTTTGTCCCAATTGAGGGAGGGGACTGGCCATTTGTTCATTTTGTAATTAGTTTAAGAAAAGTTTGGAGTGAGATAGAGAGGGGGGGTGCAACAATAGGAAGTCAAGTATAATAGAAGGAGAGTCTATAATTGTGTTGTGAAGAACTTCCTGATGATGTTTGTCATGAACTTAGCTCTTGTGCTTTTGTTTTATTTTGAAATGAATTGTATTTTATTTAGTTTAATTTCTATGTCTATCTAAAATATTACTCTAGGCTTATTATATGTCAGAAATCTTGTTTGCATAATATTAGATCTGATTTATGTATAGACCTTGCATAAACTTAAAACTCATTGTGATCTTCAGCCTCGATGGAAGAGTAGAGGAATACTTAAGGGATTTAAAATGAAATTCTATCATATGTAAATAAATTATGGATAGAGTCCTGAAATTTTAAGGAGTTATAATCACTGTAGTTGAGAGATCTTAAATAGACACTCCAACGAATTTAACAAAAATGAGGAGAATTTATACTCTAATTTACAATAATATTATGAGAAATCTAACATTTGTAATCATAAGTTTTTAACTATCGTAGGTCCAAAGTCCCTTAGTCATAGAATTTTCTTTTCAAAACTATAGCGGATACACTTCAGGAATTTCGTTGAATACCGGTGGTCAAATACCAGACCGCCGACAGTTAAACTTGCAGTTTGACCGCCGTTATTAACCGGCCGTTCCACCGTCGACATTAAACACTAAATCTCTAGAAATATGACCGGTATTTTCTTTGGGCAGCAACTTTTACAGGTGGTTAATTAGCAGTCATTTTTAAGTGAAATTTTTTCGGTGGTTACAACAGCCGGAAATGGCCATAAAATTGGCTGCTCCCCGCCCATCTTCCTTTTTTCTTCACATTGCTTATTTGTTTCATCCAGATGCTCGCGCCCTCGTCCTCGCCCTCGCCCTCACCAAAGTGCATTTGTTTCGTCAACAGAACTCCGACCGCCAAACGCCGCCCACGCCTCGCCCCCGATGCCCTCAATCCGGTGACCGAACACCCCTGAAGGTGATGTCCTCCATGCATCTCCTTATTTTTTGCTTTAGTCATGAATCTTCTTAGTAGACATTTGCAAGAGGATGAACCAGCCTGGTTAATTTTTGTTGTTGTTGATATTCTTCTTTTTGATAAGACTAGAGAGGGAGTTAAAGGTAAACTTCAATTATGGAGATCAACCTTTCAATCTAAAGGTTGATTTTGAGAAAGCCTTAAGACCATATCATTTTGCTTTAGTCATGGATGTTCTCAATAGACATTTGCATGAGGTTATACCTTTTTTTTTATGATGATATTATTTTTTAATGTTGATAAGACTAGAGAGGGAGTTGAAGGTAAACTTGAATTATGGAGGACGTCAATCTTAGAGTCTAAAAGTTTTCGTTTGCGTAGATCTAAAACATGAATATATGGAGTGTAATTCTAGTAGTAATACACTTAGTGAGGGGATTGTGACTTTGGGCGATCAAGTCATTAATACGAGTACATGTTTTAGATATATTGAATCTCTTGTTCAGAGTGAAGGTGAAATAGAAGGGGATATCATCAACAGAAATCAAATTGGATGGTTGAAGTGGATGAATGCTTCGGGCTTGTTGTGTGATAGAAATGACCCCCTCAAACTTAAGGGAAAATTCTATAAAATGGTGGTGAGACCTGCAATGTTTTATGGTACCAAGCATATGAAATTCTATATTATGTTCATTTTGGAACATATGCAATGTTATTTGTTTAAATAATTGTTTCTGGTTATGTGTAAATATATCTATTGATTGTGTATTGTTATTACATATTAACTATTATGTTAATTTTGGAAATCAAAATTGTTTTGTATATATTTTGAACTGTGTGCAAGTAATAGTAGAAATTGGTGTAAATAAGGGGGATGTCAATTTTTTTTTTACAAATGCTATAGGTTCGGTGGCCAACTAGTGGTTTGGCCGCCAAAATCTTCGATACCATATGGCTTGAAGTTGTAGCCAGTTTTTTTTAATTGTCGCTGGTAATATAATAACTGGCAGCTAACCGTCGGATTGGCCGCCAGACATACCAGAGGTTTCTTCTCGCCGGTAATGAACCGACGGTTTTCGCGTCGAAATTTACTGGCGGTTTATTCACAATTTTGATATCATTAATTTCTGGCTGTTTTAGCTGCTGGAAAACCACCGGAAAATGGACGTTGGTTTTCATTCATGCGCGATTTATTCCGGCGATTTATAAATCGCCAGAAAACCGTCAAAAATTTTACAAACCGCTGGAACATGTATCAAAACTGCATGAAATTATCGCCGGTAATAGGTGATTTTCCTGTAGTGATAGCTTGCATTAGCAATCCTTTATAATTCTATAGATAAATTAAATTTGATAATTCATATAAACAATACTAGAGTGAACTTAGTTCAATTCTCATCCTAATGAGAATGATACTTTAATTTGATAATACTTTACTTGAAAGGACACATATACTTCAAAAGAATCAGAGTTCACACAGAAAATAGCCTCTATCAGTGTACATAAATCAGTACACAAAAAGGATCAACCCTCTTCTTTCAATTCAACACAAGCAAGCTCCATCTCCAGCTCAATTACCCTTCCCACTACCATCCATTTTATTGATATAAGATCAAGGCTTCAAAGTGCTTTTTACTGACATGATCATAAGTTTATTAATTTAAACCACTTTATATCCTGGATGAATGAACTAATTAGTTCAGATACCAATTTTTTATACAGAAGCAACAAAATCTGAAAAAAAGAAAATAAAATATACATAATGTGGGCAACTTATCGTTTTCAACAAGAACTTTTGTACTATGGAGAGGGCCGAACTCTCATTTCTGGCGAAGTTAATCTACCTCAAATTTTTTCAGCAAGATAAATGAGAAGTCTTTCAGTGTCATGAAGTCTCTCAATACAAATCATGATCTTGTTTAGTCTGATGATGATCTCTCAAGAGATCAATGCTCATTTTCAAAGATTTTCATAGCAATCCTCAATCCTCTTGGTGGCATCAACTTTAATTTTAAGTGATTTTTATAACTACATTATCATGGATTTCTCAAATGATGACAAATTGCTTTGAATCAATGATTTCACCATTGATTTCTCCAGCCCCTCATAGAGTATTCCTGGCCCTGTTATGTATTAATTTTATTTTTACAATTGAAGTTTTTCAAGGCAAGTCAAAGCTATGACTCGCTCTCATCTAAACTCCAAAGCATCAAATTCTATCTAAAACCACAAAAACACATCACCTTATTATATTTTTCAACAATATTGTGGGTGAAACTTTTGTTGAAAGGCTCGAAGAAGTTCACTTCTCATATCATTTCTCCTACGTAATATCTATGACGTGTTTATATATGAAAAATTTCTTGAGGAGAATGTGTACTTGCTAATAAATTACTTAGATGTTTTCATCGCACAATTGATCCAAAGTTCTATTATGTCAAATTTGATATTACGAAGGCTTTTGATTCTCATGATAAGAGATAACCGTTCTAAATTTTTTTATTTTTTTAGGTTTACTAGTTGGATTTTTTTTTTCCAAAAACCAGAATATATTAAAAAAGAAAGGTTACAATGAAAGACCCCAAATAGGGTCATAGCATTAGTTTACAAAAGGAACGGCAAAGGCCCAAAAAAAGGCCAAAATGAAAAGGGCTCCAAAGGCGCGGACTCAGACCATCATCGGGTTGCCAGGGAGGAGCCATCCATGGGGCACAGCAAAACCAACAGAGAGAAACAACCAACACAACGGACCACCCAGGTTGCTCATCAACCCTGGCCATCCACGACGCTTGCAGCTTGCAGCAGCGCTGCTTCCTCATCGTCCATAACATAACTGATAGAACAACCACACCAAAAGAAACCGTCGAGAGCAACCACACAAAAACAGAACAATATATCCAATGTGCAGCCAAAAGAAACCAAATGAGGAGCCACAATAACCATCAGCGACCACGACGGCCCCTCCCCCGTGACCTACCACGAGAAGCAACGGAGACAAGAGGTTTGTCACGTAACACATTAAAAGAGTTACCAGGATCGTCGTCCCCAGAAGATTCCAAAAAATCAGATTCAGAATCAGATGAACTCTGAAGCCAGTCCATGCACGAACATCAATACCCGAATTGTCCTTTACATTATAACACATTGAAAGGTTTACTAGTTGGATATAGATTTGTATTAAAGTGATCTAATTCCTCATTAATATTAGTGGCTCTCATGTGTTAAATTTTGATCCTCTAAAGTTCTTAAATAGAATGCCTGTTGTCCATTTCATTTATGCATTGTTATCCTTTTCTCCTCCTTGGATATTTTTGGGTTCTTTTTCTGATATTCCAATATGTTTGCATGTAATACAAATTTGCTGTCATTTAATTTGGTTGGTAAAAGTATTAAGAGGTAACTTCTAAGATTTTGAAATTAAATTAGTGCTACATCAATTTTTTTTTATTGCACTCAAATTTTCAAGAAAAAACTTATTTTAAATTAATTTCTAATATATTGCACTGCCTAGAAATTCCTTAAAAACCCTAACCTCAAATCCTATTATGAAGATTATGATTGTGAAAGTCGGATCGAATCTAGTGGTTGAACATATAAGATTGTAAACCAATCCTCAAATTGATTCACTCTGATTGTGAAACCAAGTTTGTAAATAACTAGGATCAACCTGTGAAAATAAATAATCAAATCGCTCGACCGTTAAGTCATAAATAATTATTGTACCAATTTGAGTAGAAATTACAATTAATAAAAAAAATATTAAATTTATATTTATATTTATATTATCACTTATTAGAATTACAAGAACTAATGCATCATTTAAATAATTTTAATTAATTTTAATAATATTTTCATTATCATGATTAAGCTTCTTAATTGTTAGATGCTAATTAAACTTTTGAACGTTGATCATCTCCCTCAATCCACTTAGTTTGCAATCCTGCACTAAGAACCTCGATGATCACTCTTTATTAATTTGATAAGAATTTCCAATCAAAATACTTATTATTTTTGTGTTATACTCGATCGCAATTCTATTAAACTGCAGCGAAAATTCTTTTTCTTCAAAATTATAATAGAACAAAATCCATTTCAACAAAATAAAATAGAGCATAACCAAACCAGAAGGAAGCCTCACCAACATAGAATCCAACATAGATGGAGCAAACATATATTATAACATTACAAAAATAAGCAACAATTTAGATAAATGCGCAGACCATTACCACGTAAAACAACCAAACACCATTATTCAGAACAGTATAAGCAAAACAACCACACATTATAGAAGATCAAACGTCCCTACTAGCAAACAACTGAAGAAAGCTTCAGTACTGTGCTCCAACTGCAACTGTAACACCATAGACGGTCCCAACATGTCTCGATCGTATGGGCTTTCACTTACCAGGTGGTGGTGAGAGGAAAGGAATGGATGGAAAATTGGGAATAATATTGTTGGGAATACTGAAAGGAAGTCCAGAAATGGAAGGGAATGGAGGCAGTGAAAAGTTTGGAATGGTTGGAATGGTTGGAATGGTGGGGATGGTGGGGATGCCGGGGATTGATGGAATGGTGGGGAACGGCGGAACCGTCGCAAGCTTTGGAACGGTAGGTAAGGCCGGCGTGGCCGGTGTCGAAGCAGAAGGCGGCGACGCAGGGGCCGGCGAGTCGAGGAGATGGCGCGCCCCATAACATACTGAGTTTTCGAGCAAGACGAGCGTCACGAAGAAGAAGAAGAAGTACTGAACTGAGTGAGCCATGGAGGAAAAGAGAAAAGGGAACTGGAGAGGAGAGACTAAGGGTTGCTTAATTGTATGTGGTTGATGAAGAAGTTGATGTTAACTTGTTATTTTTATAGCGATTGGCAGAAGGAGATGATGTGAAGTGTAGGGAGCTTTGGGTATAGTGGTCATCCAGAGGTAGGTGGTTAGTTGGTTATCTAACTATTTACAGGCTTTGTTAATAGTTACGTTGTGGGGGCTAATATATTTATGATATTACTGTCATTGTTAGTTCATCTTCCCTGGCTTCTAAGCCGGTTTGAGGAAGAAGGCTCCTGTCACTGTGTTATCATCCCTATGACTTTGATGAACTGGTCGGTGGGCTTTTGAGAGTAGAATTTTTTTGATGAGTTTATCTCATAATTTTTTTATTTATGGATTAGGTTAGTATTTTTATTCTTTATTGGCCAGTTTTGTTATTATAATGTTGGTACTGATGCATGACAAAGTTGAACAAATATTAGTCAAAGACATGATATATATGCTTAATTAAATAAAAATTTTGTTTAAGATAGCTTCCTTACTATTTTATTTTTCAAAGTGCAATTAAAACTTCTATTTGGCCACTCTTTTTTGTTGATTTCAAAAAAAATATTTGCACTAATAAGCTTCTTTCTATAAATGCTTCAAAAATTTCTTTTCTTTATAACATATAATTTTAAAAAGCAATAAGAAAAACATCCTAGATGAATCCAAAATCTCTTTTGAGACTATGGCTTTGTTTGGGACTATTTTCTTACTGCTTCTTAAGTTTTTTAGTGCAAAAATTAAAATTTTTTTACTAAAAAATTATTTTAAAAAGCAACAAGAAAGTCGTTCCAGATGAAATTATAGTTGAATCTAGCTTCAGGTCGACCTCATTAGTGTGGAATCTAACACAATTTTTGCCTGGCTTTATTTCATAATAAAAAATATGAAAGTTATAGCAATTAATATATAAAGAATAGAGCTAAAACGTAATATCATAAGTATGTGGACGTAAGAGGAACTCATAGCGACTATTTAAAGAGATGTTGCCAATTTAGTGAGGTAATCTTCTCTCTATTTCTTAAAGTATTATTATTATTATTTTTAATGATTAAGTCATTTGTTTTTTTGTCCCCGCCTTAAAAAAAAAAAAATTTAGGTCTTCCCTTCTTTGAGTTCACACTTCTTGTATTCATTTTAGGCTTTGCAACGGAAAATGACAAGGTTGTGAGAATTGGATCGGACATGGAAGAAGGAGAGGTTCATAGTTTGATTGGTCGAATCAGAGTCGAATTGGATGATGCAATAAATAATAATATTATAAAAATTTAATAAAATCAACATAATAATAAGGTTATCATTTCAAATTTATTATTATTTTTTCTAAATTATATATGTCTACTTCAATAGATATTTATATTCCCATAATTAATAAAAAAATAAGATTAATTGCTTTAAAGTTTCATGATGCTTCAAGTTAAGACCAGAGCTAATCCCATTGCAGGATAAGACCAAACTATCTCTCGTGCCTCTTCTCATCATTCCTTTTCGTTGAACAATTAGTCTCGTTCAGAGGTGTACTTGAGTAAAGCTAACTCGTGAGCTAATTGAAGTTCAACTTGTAAATGACTAATAAGTTGATTTGTTTAAAAAATACACTAAAAATATATATTATATTTCAATAATTGTAATATATAAAAAGCTATTACAAATATTTAAATGGTATATCTCACTTCGTTATCAAGTTATTTCTTGATATATCCTCAAAAAATTATTGATCGGGCACGAATCTCGAGGCAAAATCAAGCCGGAAACTTCAAAAATTAAATTAGGGATCACCTGAACTCTGATTTTAGTAAACTCATAGTCAAACTGAGCGTCTCGGAAATATGAACTCAACGACACTAAATTCAACTCAATCCGAGCCCAAATGTGTCCAAATCAAGGACCCGAAGCACTGTTGGAAAGTTCAAAACATAATTCGAGTTACCAAACGGTTTCCAAATTTGACGTTCTTATAGTCAAATCGAGCAACTCGACGAGACGAATCCAACGAGCCCAAGATCTCTGAATTCCAACATGATTAAGACCTTTAAATGTCTGACGAACGGTGCACGATCAAGGGATTCAATATCGGCCGTCCATCCGACCACTCCATATTTGCCTCTGATCTCTCGTCTATTTACGGGTCATGCCACTCCAAAAAATTCTATAAATAGACATCTCATTTCTCATGTGAGGGGGTGGAAGCAAGAAAGAAGAAGAAGGAAGAAGAAAAGAAGGAGAAGAGAATGATAGGAGGGAATAACTCCTCGACCATCGCAAGAGTTCTGCCCGACGCCGGAATTCTGCCGGACTTCCGAACAACGCTGGAGTTCTGCTCGACGCCGAAATTATACTTGACCTCAAAGTGATGTGGGAATTCCTGTCTGACTTCCACGTAATGTCGATGTTTCAGCATAATTTCAAGTAACATCGGAGTTCTCCCCAAATATCATCTAACGTTGGAGTTCTCCTCGGCCACCAACTGACGTCGACTTCTACCCGACGTCGGACCTCCGCTCTTCGCCAAATTTCTACCTGACGCTGGACTTCATCCAATTGTCGGACTTTCACCAGACATCTATCTGATATTTGATTTCTTCCCATTGATGGACTTCTACCAGACGCCGTCTTTCTAACCTCCATTGTCAGACTATAGTCCTTCCGACCAGCCTCCGTCGTCCACAGACTACGGTCCTTCAGACTTACGTCGCCCACTGACTACAGTCCTTCCGACCTCCGTCGTCCGTCGACTACGGTCCTTCAGACTTACGTCGCCCACCGACTATAGTCCTTCTGACCTCTGTTGTCCACCGAATACGGTCCTTCAGACTTATGTCGCTCGCCAACTACAGTCCTTCTTACTTACATTGCCCGCCAACTACAGTCCTTCCAACCTCCATCGCCTACCGACTACGGACGTCCTTAATTCCGACCTACATCGCACACCGACTACAGTCCTTCAGACCAAACTAACACATCAACATTGATGCTTTGTATTCTCACTATGTAATGTACTCTATAATACGTACATCAAGCTAAGGACTTCCCCCGAGTAAAGACCTCATTTGTAATCAACTACAATACTAGTGGATTCATTTATAATGGGCCAGGCCCCGTGGTTTTTTACCCCTTTTTTCAGGGGTGGTTTTCCACATAAAAAATTTTGGTGTCTCTAGTGAATGACGCACCCTCTCTCTCTTATCTGTTTGCGTGCCAGATTTTCGTACAACGCTAAGATGTTAAACTTTATATTTCTCTACCGTCGTGAATACTCCTGAACGCAACATTTCTTATGATTTCTTGCTTAATTTTTGTTCTTTTTATCATGTTATTATGAATTCTTGAATAAGAATTTTTACATCAATCCAAGGCCTTCCCTCCAATGAAGGGCCTCATTTGTAATCAACTATAAATGATTGTTGATTCATTCAAATTGGAGTACTAGGCCCCGTGGTTTTTCCTCTTTCTAGGATTTTTCACATAGAAATCTTGGTCTCTTATGAATGGTACACCCTCTCTCTTATCCAATTGTGTGTGGGGTCCTCATATAAAGCTAAGACGTTAAACTTTATATTTATCTGCCGCCACGAATATTCCAAGATGCAACAAGAATGGTATTCTTTCTTTAATAACAAATCAGCTTGCTCGTGATGCAACTTGAACTAGTAAAGTTAAATTTGAAAACGAGCTCGAACATAGGCTTTGTTTGGGATAACTTTCTTATTGCTTTACTTTTCAGGCCTCAATCATAGTTTCTATTTGACTACAGGTTTTTCACATTTTTTAAGAAATTTTTGTTCCGAGAACCATATTTCTACAACAACTTCAAAAAAACTAATTTTCTTCATAGAAGCTTTTCAACCACCTTTATAAAAGGTTCCTTAATTAATTATTCAAATTCAAACTCGAGTTAGAAATGACTTGAGCCCCGCTAGACTCAGTTACACCACTAGTCTTGGCTTGACCTCCTTTGCACACACCGTATGCTAATATGCTAAAATATAATTAATTTTAATAATGAATTTAATTGTCTTTAACCTAAAAAAGATCTATTAAGAAATAATAAATAATTTTTGTTAAATTTATAATTTTAGCCTTTAAAATAAATATAATCCACATTGACTTTTTAAGCTTATTTATTTGAATACTTTTATTAATTTAATATTTTAAAAATGTATATTCATGTACAAACCATAATTTTTTTATATATTTGTATATTAACATATAACTCTTTATATGTACTTGTAACATTTAATTATCTAAATCACATAAAAAATATCACTAATATTAATTTATTGAAAACTGTTTGGGATCTTGAACAACCATGGCGATGGAGAGATATAGAGTTTAGTGTGCTAGCTTCATACGAAGATCCACAACACAGATGGATGAGAGAGGGTGCACAAGTCATAAGAGGCATCAAGAATTTTACATAGAAAAGTAAGAAAATGGGAAAAACCACAAGGCTTGACCTAATTAAAATGACTCTAATGCTATTTGTAGTCGATTACAAATGATACTCTTCCTCGGAGGGAAGGCCTTGATTCAATTTAGCAAATATACATAATATATAGCACATTATATGGTGGGAGTTGGAAGAATTCAACGATATGATAATTGCTCTCAAAAGAATGTTGGCATGTTCGGTTGGTCGGTAGGATCGTAGTTGGGCGACGGAGGCCATCATAGGGGTCGTAGTCAAGCGACTAAGATAGAGGGGACCGATCTCGGGTGATAGAGATCAAAGGAGCCTTAGTCGGCGGGTGACGATGATTGGAGGGACCATAGTTGGCAGGTGACAGAGAGGTCGCAAGGACTGTAATTGATGGGCGATGGAGGTTGTAGGGACTGTAGTCGACGGGCGATGATGGTTGGAGGGATTGTAGTCGGCCGGTGATAGTGGTCTAAGGAACTATTGAAGGTGGGCGATGATGGTCGGAATGATCATAGTATGTGGCGACGGAGGTCAGAAGGACTATTTGTCAGACGACATTGGGCAAATTAAGGTAGACGTGGCGGTGGTGGCTAGACGAAGGCTCGACGGTAATGATCAGGCAAAGGTTCAATAGCAATAGCAAATTAAGTATTTAGGTATTGGATAAACAAACGCAGAAGAATTTTATGACATGTTTACAAACCCCATTTAAAAATTTAAGAAGAGCAAGAATCCTCTCATTTCCTCTTAAATCCGCCATGATTATTATCTTTAGTACCATTTGTACTATATTTATTTTAAGAGATCTATCAAATGACATTAAACACCTATAATGTACATCATTAATTATTTTTAGTTAAATAAATATTATTAAGCTCGTGATCTAGAGTTACAAGTAATTTTATTAGTATTTTAAAATGTCACAACCACCATGGATTGACCATATTAATAAATTCAAGGGTCCCCTTACATGGATCAAATTAATTTGATTTTTTAATCTGTTGTAATTATCATCTAATTACATGTTTTATGTGAAATCTGATTGTATTGATTCAGAGGTGGAGCTAGAAATTCTTATTAGCGGGGGAACAATTTGATGAATTTTAAGTTACTCTTAATAGATTTTAGATTATTTTTTGACCTTGTAAATATTAGTTCATATTTAAGTAATATTTTTATCTTAAAAAATATTAATATTTATTTTTAATAATATACAAAATTCTATATTTTATTAGTTGTATTAGACACAAATTTATAATTAATTTATTTCACTTTAAATATTTAAGTATTAATTTTATTAAAAAAGTTATAATAATTACATAGGCAGGTATTATATTGGATTTAAATATAGAGTCCAATGGATACTTGGGCTCTTAGAAGAGGTGTGAGTTCAAATCCTAGGGAAACCTTTTGCTCTTAAATTAGCGTTGTGGGCTTTTATTCCTCTATTTTTGTTAACGGGCTAGTGGAGGTCTGAAATTTAACATGATTGTGATGTGGACTTTATTCACAATTAAGTATTAATTTTTATTTTAAATTAATTAGTTCCATTTTTTATAATTAAAAAATAATTTATTTATGGTCAGAATATAGTTTAAATAAAAAATATTGACAAAAAAAAAACGTATTTACACATTTAGCTTTCGGTCGGTTACTTGAAATTCTACACGAAGGACCGCGGTTCGAATCTCACAACCGACGCGGGAGCGGGAGTGGCAGGGCGGCGCCGGCATCGCGGGAGCGGGAGCGCGGGGATGTTAGCGTGGCACTGGTTGCGCAGGAGGTGGAGCCGATAGCGCGAGAGCGTGGGTGGCGGTCGCGGTGAGGCGGGGGGGTGGCACGCTAGGATTTTTTTTATTTTTTTTAATTTAACCAGCGGTTTAAGACCGCCGGAATAATTTGCCGCCGGAAAAAACCGCCGGAATTTATTTTCCAGCGTCGGAAAAGGCCGTTTTTACCGGCGGAATTTTAACCCCCAGAAAATTACAAAGCCGCCGGAAAAGGCCGTCGGAAATGAGTGATTTTCCTGTAGTGGTTGGATCCTCGTACAAAACTAAGACGTTAAACTTTAAATTTCTCTGCTGCCTCGAATATTCCAAGATGCAACAAGAATGGTATTCTCTCTTTAATAATAAACCAGTTTTCTTGTGATGCAACTTGAACTGATAAAGTTAAATTTTAAAGCGAGTTCGAACATAGATTTTGTTTGGGACAACTTTCGTATTGGTTTGCTTTTAAAGCCTCAATCATAGTTTCTATTTTACAACAGTTTTTTTCACATTTTTTTAAGGAATTTTTGTTCTGAGAAGCAGCTTTAAAAAAACATATTTTCTTCATAGCAGCTTTTCAACCACCTTTACAAAAGGTTGTATCCGTCCCAAACGGATTCTTAATTATTAATCAAACTCAAACTCGAGTTAGAAATGACTTGAGCCCCGCTAGACTCATTTACACCACTAGTCTTGGCTTGACCTCCTTTGCACAAACCGTATGCTAATTTGCTATACAATGGGAAGCATTGCCCGATACAAAGTGTCCATTGATGACCTTCTTAACCTGGATAAGTCCGAGCATCCGCATCCAATGATATAGCTCCAAAAATATTCTTTCGAGCAAAGAAATACAAAGTCTTCTTTCAAGAATTAATGTCATTTTTTGATAGCTTTCTATGAAGGTTACAAATATTTTATATATTTGTATTTCTTATATATCTTACATATGAATCTTTATATGTACTTGTAACATTTAATTATCTAAATCACATAAAAAATATCACTAATATTAATTTATTTAAAACGGTGGAGAACTTGAACAACCATGACGATGGAGAGATATAGAGTTTAGCATGCTAGCTTCGTATGAAAATCCAACACACAAATAGATGAGAGAGGGTGCACACGTCAGAAGAGGCACCAAAAATTTTACGTAGAACATAAGAAAAGTGGAAAAACCACAGGGTTTGACCTAATTAAAATGACTCTAATGGTGTTTGTGGTTGATTACCAATGATGCTCTTCCTTAGAGGGAAGGCCTTGACAGTTGACTCAATGTAGCAAATATGCATAATATAGAGCACATTATATGGTGGGAGTTAAAAGAATCCAGTGATATGATAATTGTTTTTAAAAGAATGTTGGCATGTTCGATTGGTCGGTAGGATCGGAGTTGGGCGATAGAGGTCATCGATCAGAGGGGTCGTAGTCAAGCGACTAAGGTAGAGGGGACCAATCTCGAATGATAGAGATCAAAGGAACAGTAGTCGGTGGGTGAGGATGGTCGGAGGGACCGTAGTCGGCAGGTGACGGAAGTCGCAAGGACTGTAATTGATGGGCGATGGAGGTTGTAGGGACCGTAGTTGGCAGGCGACGATGGTCGGAGGGACCGTAGTCGGGCGATGATAGTGGACTAAGGGACCATAAAAGGTGGGCGATGATGGCCGAAATGATCATAGTCAGCTGACGACGGAGGTCAAAAGAACTATTGTCAGACGACATTGGTCTAAGGTAGACCTGGTGGTGGTGGCCAGACGAAGGCTTGACGTTGATGATCAGGAAAGGTTTATAAGTGGTGGCGAGGGTTCACTGGTAGTGAAGTCGGGGTGGAACTCTGTAATTCTTTAAGCCTTATACCTCTCTTAATCTCTAGCCCAAGGTCGAAGCCTTCTCAAGTCCCTTCCCCCTTTAACGTGAGAAGAGAGAGACTATTTATAAATTTTGATAATGGCATGCCCTGTAAATATGGAGAAGATCTGAAAAAAATTCGGAGTGTTTCATCATTCGGTTATGCTTATTCCCTTTATTATGAAACGTTTGTCAAACATTTAAGTGTCTTGATGATGTCAGAATTAGTCGATCTTGAGCTCATTGGATTCGTAGTCTCGTCGAGCCACTCGATTTGAAAATAAGCATGTCTTATTTGAATATTATTTGATTATTTAATTAATATTTTAGAGCATTCAAATATGCTTCAATCCCTTTATTTGAATCTATTTGGGCTCGAATTAAACTAATTTCAGAGTCACTGGGTTCGTCTAATTGAGGCATTTAATTTGACCATTGTATGATCCAAAATTTAAGTTTCAAGTTTCCAATTCAGATATGCTTTGAGATTCATGCCAAATCAGAGGTAATTTTTGTTGGCGTATAAAAAATAAAAAATATATTTTCATGCATATGCTTTAATTTAATTTAGGAATTAAAAGTGAAAATGATTAAATATAAGTATTTAGGTATTGGATAAACAAATGCAGAAGACTTTTATGACATGTTTACAAACCCCATTTAAAAATTTAAGAAGAGCAAGAATCCTCTCATTTCCTCTTAAATCCGCCATGATTATTATCTTTAGTACCATTTGTACTATATTTATTTTAAGAGATCTATCAAATGACATTAAACACCTATAATGTACATCATTAATTATTTTTTAGTTAAATAAATATTATTAAGCTCGTGATCTAGATTTACAAGTAATTTTATTAGTATTTTAAAATGTCACAACCACCATGGACTGACCATATTAATTAATTCAGGGGTCCCCTTACATGGATCAAATTAATTTGCTTTTTTAATCTGTTGTAATTATCATCTAATTACATGTTTTATGTGAAATCTGATTGTATTGATTCAGAGGTGGAGCTAGAAATTCTTATTAGCGGGGGAACAATTTGATGAATTTTAAGTTACTCTTAATAGATTTTAGATTATTTTTTGACCTTGTAAATATTAGTTCATATTTAAGTAATATTTTTATCTTAAAAAATATTAATATTTATTTTTAATAATATACAAAATTCTATATTTTATTAGTTGTATTAGACACAAATTTATAATTAATTTATTTCACTTTAAATATTTAAGTATTAATTTTATTAAAAAAGTTATAATAATTACATAGGCAGGTATTATATTGGATTTAAATATAGAGTCCAATGGATACTTGGGCTCTTAGAAGAGGTGTGAGTTCAAATCCTAGGGAAACCTTTTGCTCTTAAATTAGCGTTGTGGGCTTTTATTCCTCTATTTTTGTTAACGGGCTAGTGGAGGTCTGAAATTTAACATGATTGTGATGTGGACTTTATTCACATATATTTTATGTTAATGGGCCAGTGGTGGCCCATACCCACAGGGCCCCCATGTAGATCTGCCCCTGTGTTGATCAGTAGGGTTGTTCTGTTATCTTTGACCTCAAAATTTGTCATGTACATTGTTGGGTGTGAGAGATTTATCCTCTGGTTGGGATAGGGTGTTTTGCACTCGAAAATTCCCCCCTCCCCCTCATACAATGCCCTGGCCCTATGTACCCGAGCACCCCGATGATGTGTTCTCAAGAGGTCCAAAGCTCAATGACATAGATGAGAGCACCGCAGCGGTCGAGATATGACTCCACAGCGGGAATCAAGATAGAAATTGAGTGCCTCAACGCTAAGTGTTTGAGCGTTGCTATATTATCAAATAGAGATTGGGCGCCACAGGCCCGCAGTGCCCCCAAACTGGCGCCGTAGAACTGTGAAACGGATTGAACAATTCTTTTACTCATTTTTCTCAAGGGTTGCATTCTTTGGGGATAATAACTTACTTTCTATTGTATTTTCTAAGTATGTAAATATTTAGAATGGTGAATGTGAGAATATATAGAATGATCGAAGGAGAGAGTGAGAGAGCAGCGAGATCTGTAATTGTTTCTCCAAATTTTTATAGTTGATTTCTTGGTGTGGTGTGGCTCAATGATTTTTTCATATTTTGGGTTTTACCATGTTAAATCCTGATGTCATTTATTTTTCTGTTGATTTTACTTTCTTACTTGTTTCGTCAATGAGGTGTTTATTCCTCGTATTCCCTAACATTAGAGAATATAATTAAAAGTTTAAACTGTTGATGTGTGGTTCATATTTAATTAGATTTTTTTTTTTGGTTTTTTTATAAAATAAATTAATGGTGTCAAGGAGTTGAGAGGGTGATCGGTTCTTGTATGATAGATATATTTTTCTCTTAAAGAATTGGCAGGTGTGAGCAAACAGGTTACGTTTCTGTTCTCCGTTATTCTTAGGCTGGAGCATCGAGTGAAGAAGACAGCGCCATAAGCAGGTTTCAAGAAGCACCTGTAGTCACCTGGAATAGCGGGGTTCATATGCCATAAACAAGTCTAAAGCTTCTTTTGAGATGGCTTTCTTACTGTTTCTTGAAGTAGCTTTTTCTGCTTCAAAAAGTTGTAAGAAAGCCGTCCCAAAGAAAGCCTAAATCTGAGGGTGATAAGGAAAAATCTCGTGCAATCCAATTAACTTTGATAGTTAACCACCTCTTAATACACTTAGGGTATGTTTGGGCCAGCTTTTGAATCAGTTTTTTTTTTTTTTTTTAGGCAGACAAAATAAGATTTTGAATGGCATACTCTTATGTAGGAAATAGAAAATAATTTTTTTCTTAAAATTTGGGCAACTATATTTATTTTCTTAAGGAAAAAAAATTCCAGGGTAGACAGTTGCTCATCCTGAGGAACTTTTATTTCGTAAATCGGTACACCTCGGTATAGGCGCTATTTTGTCTAAAACCGAATGTTCCTCTGCATCCGGTCGGAAGACATAATAATTGTTCCATCCTGAGCTCTTCCTGGTTCCACTCCGACTTTCTAGCGACTTTGCTTTTGAGTCAGGGCCAGTCAGCGTTCCCAAATTTGTTTGACTACTGTTTGAAAACCGATAACCTGTAAAGGGTTTAGTATAACAGTAAAACAGTAAGGAAAAACAGGTATAATGTTTTTCTGTATTTTATTCATCTATGTATGTATTAATTACACTTGAGCTGTATATATAAGACTATAAGTAAAGAGAATGAGTTAGTTTAGGATGAACGGTGTGGATTTAATCAACCACAGAGAACATGCTCTGGCCACAGGTATCTGTACTGCTTTTCTGACCACCGATAACATCGTCAGTATCGTTTGAGTGTGCTAACACTGCTTTCTCTTTGTCATTTTAGAAATTTCTATGATGAAAAAATATTTTTTATAATTTGGGTTATTAAGTTTTTATTTGGAGCAATTTTTTATTATTTAATTACGTATAAATTATTTATATTAAATTTAAAAATATAT
>NW_021319718.1:495242-499059 GCF_001605985.2 Dendrobium catenatum | reverse complement strand
TTTTTTTTCTATGAATAAAATAAAAGAAATATAGTTTATAAGATTTATATTCAATTGGGACCCACCTCCAAACCCTAAACCCTAAACTTAGATAAATAGGCCCTTCTCCACCTCCCTCTATTAAAAATCAACATGAAGCCCAGAGATGAAAACACATGTACTGACACGTTCCAAAAAAAAGACCAGGAAGCTGGGAGAAGGTGAACAACCAATAACAGAAAAAATGAGAAATTTATTAACCACATCCCTTTAACAATTACATACACCCTTCATAAATAACTCTTTTCTTCACGTTACCTATAGCTCATTAACCACCTACCTTATCACAATCAACACATCTAGCTAGCTTCTCCTTCCTCCCTCCCTCAACTATAAAAAACACAGCCATCCTTCTCTACTCTCATCAACCACATATCTTCTTCTCTCCATTTCCCTTCCCTCCACCTCAATGGCTCACACAAATCGTCTCTTCTACTTCTTCTTCGTGCTCGTCTTGCTCGAAAACTCTCTATGCCATGGTGGGCGCCGTCTCCTCGACACGCCAGCTCCGACGCCGCCGCTGATTCCGTCGTTACCACCGCAGCCAACTCAGCCGTCTATCCCACAGCCTGCGGCGGCATTGCCGCCGCTGCCCTCCATACCGTCCCTTCCTACGTTTTCTTTGCCTCCACTTCCGACCATCCCTACCATTCCAAATGTTTCCTTGCCTCCATTGCCTTCCATTCCAAGTATTCCATCAAATCCGCTTCTTCCGCCACCGCCTGCAAGTGAAAGCCCGTGATGACAGAGCCTGAATCCAGCAGTTGATTCCATGCATGTTTCTTGTGTTGTTTTTGGTGTAAGTCATTTGTATTTGATATTTCGTATTGTGTGGTTGCTTGTACTATATGCATGAAATAATTTGTGGGTTTTGTTTGGAATAGTTTTTTTATTGCTTTTCTTAAAGCTGTTCCAAACAAAATCTTAGTGAGTTATGTGTATATTATTGTGTTTGGATTTTGGTGTTAAATTATTTGTGTTCAAAATATGTTATGTATTGATCAATTATTGGTTTTGTGCATTGTAAGTGGATGATTATCTATTTATTGAAATTAAGGTTTTGTTTTGGATGATTTTTTTATTGTTTTTTAATTTAAAAATTAAATTTTTTATATTAAAAAAGTGCTTTAAGAAGCAGTAAGAAAGCAGTCCTGAATCAAGCCTAAATTGAATGGATTTGTTTTTACAAAAATATAAACAAGATTTTTTCATAGAAAATTATTAATTTCTAATGAGATAATGATTATTTTATTCTCTATCAAAAAATAATATTGATCTGACTTGCAAAATTAATCCGATCAAATATAAATTTTCACAAACTAATTATGTCAGAAAATAAAATTATGATAATACATATTAATTAATTTAAAAAATACAAAAGCTCTAATTTAATTTATTTTTAAGAGTAATAATTGGACCATACAAGTCGATCATGCTTATATAAAATTGTCTAAATCTAAATCCAAATCAAAAGATGAGCTTAAAAATAAAGTATAATTAGAAATTTTAAAATTTATCTAAAGGATCGATTAAATTCTAATTTTTGAAAGATCACACTAAAAATGAGTGGCTTGTCAATAGAATTTTATAAGAGTTACAAGTTGCATAGAGCTCAATTTCATATGGGCAGTATTTGGTGTGTTAATTTGCTATTTGACACGACCCAAATCCAATCCGTTCTTACAAACGGGTCAGAAAATGCAACCTGAACCTGACTTGCCAGGTTGTCGGGTTGACACAACCCGACCCAGATTTACAAGATTTAGCTAAAGAATCGCAAGCTGAGGTCTCATCGCTACTTCTGGTTCTGATTCAAAGTAGGCGGCGAGGCAGCGGTGCAAAAGCAGAGACCGAAGAGATGAGAGTCACGCGACTTAACGACGACATGTCAGGCAACACTCGCAAAGAGATTGAAGAGACGGGAGTCATGTGTGACGCGACTTGATGCGTTGGGCAACAAGGGCACTCGACGCCGGCAAGGTGGGCAACAGATGCAGACAAACTATTTACGGGTCACTTACGGGTTTACGGGTCAACCCGAACCCTACCTAATTTTTGAAACATATCAGTTTGTTGAACTCGAACCCGACCCATTTCACAAACGGATTGACCCGAATCCGGATTTTTCAAGTTTGGTTTGGGCTGGGTTTTGAGTCGTGTCAAAAATTAACACCCGGCCCCTAGGCAGTACAATATCCCAAAAATTAACCAAAAAAATAAAACGTAACGGGTGCCGCACTTCTACATCATCAACAATAACAGCCACCGCCACCACCTTTTCAATCGGCCTTTGTTATATGTTATTTGTTGCACTAAATAAATCCTCTAAACTTTTTTAAGTCTCTGTGACCTCTATAGTTGATGAAATCAATAGTTATTTATGCTGCTAGATTTCTCTCGAGAATATAAATATCTGATCACAAAATTAGTTGTGTAATTGTGTTCGGTCACCTTTTTTCCAACTTCCAAGTACCCTAAAATTATTCGCTAGGCCTTCTCTAAATTATTATGATTCAACCCATTTAAATAAAAAAATTGTCAATGATATTAGATTGCTCGTAGCACTGGCGGAACCAGAATTTTTTATCTGTGGGAACACATTTCTAATTTTAAAAATATTCTCATGCTTTTCATTTGAGCTTGAAATTGATACTATAGTTTTTTTTATTAATTATGAGAAGATAAATTTTATGATAATTAAAAAAAATTATTGTCGTGCTCCCCCTAAATCTACCCATGACTCGTAGGAAGTTGAACAAAATAATAACAAGCTTATTCCAATCCTTAGATGGTGCCTTTCATTAGATGTAATTGAACCAATACCATTAGAAATTGATTGACCATCTGACTCAATTATGGCCTATGTGAGTAGATCGACATGTTTAGATCATCTAGATCATCCTATAAATTTTTAATTAGGCGAGGGGTGTTCAAGTATAATCTTAAAAAAGTATCATATTATTGCCTTCAAAATTTATAAATAGATCATAGTTCTCTTTTTCCAACGTTCACTACTAGAAAGTTAGATTTTTCGCACCACTTGTTAGGAGCGGTTTTAGAACCGCTTCTAAAAGTCTCTTTTAGCACCGGTTTGTACCGGTTATAACCGCTGCAAAAACTAGCGATTCCCAACTGCTACCCCGCCGGTCGTAAAACCGCTACGGAATGTCGTTGCAGCGCATAGTAATTACAGCGTATTCGTAGCGGTTTAAGAACCGCTGCAAAGAAAATTGTGGCGGTTAAAACCGGTGCGATAGCTCAAAATATGTGTTACGATTACCTTATTTTTTGGTAGACAGGCAAAATCTTGATTCTTCAAATAGTATTATAAAGTTTGAATCTTGGTATTAGCTAATTATGATTTGGTCATAAACACTTATGATGTTGATTGGCTCGTCATGTCAAATCATTTAGTTCGGCTAAAAGTTTGTTTAAATTGGGTTTATGTTATATTAATTTTTACTCTAGAAATTTCCAATTTAAATAATATTGCATTGAGATACATATTAGATCTAGTGAAAATTTTAATGACATGTGTTTGTGCATATATATATATATATATATGTTGATTGGCTCGTCATGTCAAATCATTTAGTTCGGCTAAAAGTTTGTTTAAATTGGGTTTATGTTATATTAATTTTTACTCTAGAAATTTCCAATTTAAATAATATTGCATTGAGATACATATTAGATCTAGTGAAAATTTTAATGACATGTGTTTGTGCATATATATATATATATATATATAATATCCATTTATTGCTCTCACACTCCCTCA
>NW_021319718.1:465330-493568 GCF_001605985.2 Dendrobium catenatum | reverse complement strand
GACTACTGGAGTGATGGGAGGAATAATCATGGTTTCTCTAACGTTTTGAGAGAAGATAGTAATTTAAACGTTGTGCAAGTGGATAATGAGGGATTTACTATGTTTTCTAGCAAGCAAGTTAAGAAAAACAAAAATAAACGTTTCAAGGTTTCAATTGGGTCACTCGTTCTAATGCTCATTTGTGTTCTTCTATTGGTTAGTCCCTTTTGTTTGGTTGGGGCAGTTATGTTCTATTATTGGCTTTTCTTGTTATGTGCTGGATGGCTTTCATCGTCGGCGCCTTTTGCTCTATCTTGTTATTTTCTTTTTGTTCTTCATTGTAATTTAGTAGGGACCTTAAGCTATTATCTTTCTTATTTTTTTGCTTTGTTTGTAGCTATTTGAGCAGCAGTGGCTTGAGGTCCCCTTTAGGATCTTGTAACCTTTTATTATATTAACACGTATGCCCATTGGTGAGTTTTATCCAACTATATATATATATATATATATAGTATGTATGTAAAGGAATAATGGACAAGTTGTTAGGAAGAATCAGAAATCTTCATAATTCTTTTGTAACGGAGGAAGTGGAGTTGGGTCTGACAACTAATGCAGATGGACTATAATATGTTGAGTAAAACCTGTAGCTCAATGGACTGGTTTGTTAACACCCCCCTTAAATTAAGTATTTAACTGTTGGATAGTTAATTTGTCTTGTAGACTGTGAAAGCGAGTTGCTGAAAGTGGTTTGGTGAATATGTCCGTATGTTGATCTATGAAGCTGATATGAAAGACTTCAATTTCTCTGCTCTTGATGTGATCGCTAATAAAATGATAATCAATTTCTATGAGTTTAGTCTTGACATGGTAGACTGGGTTGTTTGATAGAGCTAGTGCTTAAATGTTGTCACAATATATGGAGGTTGGTTGTTGTTGTGGAGGTTGAAAATCCGTGACTAATGGTCGAAGTCAAATAACATCTGAGGTGAATGAGGAGAGGGATCTGTATTCGGCTTTTGTAGATGATTTTGCCATGGTAGTTCGCTTCTTAACATGCTATTAAATGCAGTTATTTCCAAAGTAAGTATAGAAACTGAGATGGATTTTCTGTTGGTGTAATTAGTTGCCCACTCTGCATCTATGTAGGCGATGAGAGTTCACTTGGGGTGAGGGGGAGACCAAAATGTTGTGCTCCCTTGATGTAGTGAAGGAGGCATTTGAGAGCTTGGTGGTCACGATTTGATGGGTTTTGCATGCTCTGGCATATATGCTTGGTTGCGAAGGCGAGGTCGGGGTGGGTGATGGTTAAGTATTATAAAGAGCCGGCTAATTGATAATATAAGGTGGGATCATTGTATGGTGTATCTAAGGATGCGTCGATAAAAGGTTTTAAGGACATTGGGGCGGCAGTTGATTTGCAATATGTGAAACCGGAATCATCAAGTATAGCGTGAGCGTAATGAGTTTGATGGAGAAACCTACTAGATGTCATGCATTGTACTTGAATACCGAGGAAGAGAGATACTGACCTGAGCTGTTTGAGAGAGAAAACATCTTGTAGTTGCGAAGGAGGAGCTAAATGGTGTCTTAGTGGTTTCCCATGAGCAATATATCATCAACAAAGATTAGAAGGTATAACATAATGTTTGCATGATTGTAAAGAAGAAGGGATGGATCGGATCTACTGAAGTAGAATCCAAAATTGATTAAAAAAGATGTTAACTTTTGAAACCACTGACGGGAAGATTGTTTGTGTCTGTAAATAACTATGTGTCGTGGCTTGCATGCTTGACCGCACTATCCATCCCTTGCTGATTCGACCTTAACGTGCCTGTATGTGACCCTCAAGCACAACCTGATCCGCCATTCCGCGTGAAGCCTACATGGTCCAAGCTTTTGTATGAGATCCGACATCGAGCCAAGCCCGTAAGCCCTTATAAGAGACCCACACGCATATCTTCTGTCATGTGGATTTGCTCATGCGTCACTTTTCTTTCACCTGGACGAACCACAAGTGCTAAATTTCTCCGTTCTTCATATCATTTTCGTCGGAAATTCAACTGGAATCTATCTGTGATACCAATTATTGTGCAAACAGTAGAAAATAAATATCAGAAATCACAGTACAAACAACACAATAAATACAATGACTTACGTGGTTCAACGAATATGCCTACATTCATGGGGAGGGATGGAGATTTCACTAGATTTGATGAATAAGAAATTACAATGAGCTATTTCTTTCTCTCTTACATGCAAAAACCCTCAAACTCCTTAATTTATAGATTTGAGACAAAACAATAAAGAAAAAAGCTTCATAATCTTATCCCCAATCAAATCAATTAATTAGGAAAATAACTTACTGTCTAATCTATTATAATAATGAGCCATTAATTAAAACTTTCCAAACAAAAGTTTATTTAGATTTAGAAATAATTCCAAATCGATTGACCCATTCATTATTGGTCATAATTAAAATATTATGGGACAATTTTTGGATAAGAATCGAATTACCCACATTTTAAATAAACCTCAGTTCTTCAAAAATTTTCACAATATAAGCTGGTAGCATTCAAGAGCCAGAGAGAATTATGAAATTGATTGCATTTAGAGCTACTACACAACCATATTTTAAATATCCCTTCTTGCTCCCATCATATATTAGGCTTCATCTGGAATGGCTTTCTTCCTGCTTTATAAAAAGCTAATTTTTAGTTTAAAAATCTAATAAAAACACAAAAAATAATGATCTAAAACCGGTCCCAAACGTAACCTTAATCAGGCCTGGTGGTCAGAAAAATCCCACAGCTTCTCGAAGTGAAGAGAAGCTAACACAAGTAGTGTACGGGCCATGCCTTCCTAGAAATGGCGAGGAAGCTGGGAAGTTGAACAAACAATAACAGCAACAAGGGAAAATTTTTACCTCGCTACTTCAACGACTAAATAAAGCCTGCATAAATGGCATTTTTCTTCATGTTAGCTAGCTAATTAACTGCCCACCTTATGACCAAACAATACATCTTCACCTTAGTTCTTCCATCAGCTATATATAACCCACAACCATCCTCATCTGTTCTCATCAATCACATATCAAACAACTCTTCTTCTCCCCCAATCCCCCCTTCCATCAACATCAATGGCTCTCATGAACCATTTCTTCTGCTTCTTCTTCGCACTCGCCTTGCTCGAGAGCTCTCTGTGCCATGGTGGACGTTATCTCCTCGACACGACACCGTCACAGCCAACTTTGCCATCTATCCCGCTGCCGGCGCTTCTGCCACCTTTGCCCATCGTGCCTGTGATTCCTAAGCTTGCTTTGCCTCCAATTCCGGCCATCCCTGCCATTCCAGAAATTCCTAAGATTCCAAGCATTCCAGCAATTCCCCAGATTCCAAGCATTCCAAAACTATCACTGCCTCCATTGCCTTCCTTTCCCACTTTCCCATCCATTCCTTTTCTTTCACCACCACCTGCTAGTAAAAGCCCATGATAACAGAAGCCTTCATATTGAAACAGTTAGTTCTATGTTTTTATTTATATAATTAGATTGAGGTCAGCTTCGCTTGGTAAGGCTTTTTTACTGTTTTTTAAAGCAGATTTTTAATACAAAAATTTCTAATTTAAGAATTTTTTGTATTAAAAAGCTGATTTAAAAAGCAATAAGAAAGTTGTGTTAATCGAAGTCTAAATTATTGTTGTTTTAGGCACAGATCATTTGTATTTGATATGTTTTGTATTGTGTGGATGTTTGTATTTTATGCTTGAACTAATTTGTAGCTTGATGAGCTATATGAGCATTGTTGTATTAGAATTTTGGTGTTGGGCTGTTTGTGTTGGAAATGTGTTTTGTGATGATAAGTATATAAACAATATTTTTTATGGAAAATTATCAATTTTGATGATTATTTTATCTTCCATCATACAATAATATTGAGGAGACTTATAAATTGATATGATTATTATAAGTATTTTTACATTCTAATTCAGTAAAAAAAAAAAAAAACAATCAAATTATGATACTAGAAATTTCAAAATCATGTTGAGTAATTCAAAAAGCTCTAATTTGAAGAAAATTTATAAATGAAATGACCAATTGGTCAAATTGATTATGTTATCCAAATCTAAGTACAGATGATCAGACCAATTGGCATCAGTTGGTAGCTTGACTCGACTATGATTTGGATGGTTTAATCAGCAAGCCCTTAGTGAGATTTTCAATAACTTTTTAATCTTGTGAGAGAGTAATAGGGTGCATTCATTGTTAACAAAAGTAATTTTAAGTTAATACCAATATTTTAAAAAACAAAATCGAACTGATATGTTCAACTGGTTGAAATGAGCATGGGTCAACCGGCCTAGGGGTATAAGTGAGCCGACCCGGCTCTAGCTCGACTCGTTTATGGGCTCACGAGCTGAGCTTATCGAGTTCGAGTTCGAGCTCGAATAAATATTAATACTTTAAATAATTTTATTTTATGTATTAAATATAAATATTTTTAAAAAATAATAATCTAATTTTTATTTAAATGTTAAACATTTCATATATATATTTTAAATTTTATCTAAGTTTTAAAAATCCCGCTTAATTTTTAAAATTTTTAAAAATCCCACCTATATTTAAAAATTCCCGCCCATGGCTGTTGAGCCGGCTTGAGCTCGTTTACAGTTAAACGAGCTCGAGTTCAAGCTCGACTCGAGCTCAAGCTCTAGTTCGAGCTCGCTTTCCATGTAACGAGCCGAGCTTGATAAGGGTCTAAACTCGACTCGTTTACACTCCTAAACCGGCCTATTCAGTCTTCTCCCATAACCGTATTCACAAGAACCAGAAGAAACTACATTGAACCAACGAATCATTGCCAATTTTTAAAACCAGCCAGTTAAAAAAAAAATAAAAAAAAATTTCATTGATTTGCGATCAATTAAATGGTCTTGATTAAAACTTAAAATGTAAAGACAATTTAATAAAATATCAAAACCTTTCATTCTTAAATCCTAATTTATGTTACTAGTCATCGTTCCCATCCCCAACCTTGACACTGACTTTGAACTCAAGAGGGTGTGTGACACGAAGGCCTCTCCTGACCATAGCTACATGCCGGCTCTAATGTTGGCCTCCTCTCTCCTCACTTTACGATCTAGAGCGCCGGCCTCCTCTACTTAGATGTAAGATTTATTCTCTAAGGAAAAAATAATTTCTCATTTTTTCAAAATTGTTTTACAATGTTCATTAGGGCTGCAAACGAACCAAACGTTCGACGAGCTACTCGCTATTCGGTTCGATTAAAGCTCATTTGTGATCGTTTAATTAACTAAATAAATAAATTTGAACAATATTTTAGATTCTCGATTCTTAAATAAACAAATTTGAACACTAATGCGTTCGGCTCATTTATGTTCGCGAACAACATCATTTGAAGTTCATGAACAAGCTCGAAATTAAACTCGATAAGAAGCTCGATTCGTGTTAGATTTTGAACTCGTGAATAAGCTCGATAAAAATAATTAATATTTGATTATATAATTATTAAATATAAATAATGTAAATGTATTTGTTCAAGTTTGTTTGTTTAACGAACTAGGTTTTCTTTCTTTCCTAATTTTCTCGTCGAGGCACTCTAACGAATCTTCTCATTTCTCCGCTCATCCTTCTCCCCGACAATGCTAAAGCTCGTGTTGACAGTAAGTTTTGGCTTCAAATATTACATCCATTAGTTCTTTTGGCTTCTTTCTTGTAATGTTGCATAATAACCTTTAGGGGAGGGATTTTATCAGAGGAAGGTTAGGTCTCCACCGAGCAAAGAGCCTTAAATTTACTATTTGCGATAATAACTTTAGAAGAGATGGGAGAAGGTTGCATTAGGAAAAAATAAGAAAGAGCAAGAGCATCCACCATAGACAATTGCTTCTATTATAAGTGTATTTGTTCATAGATATGTTCATGAACGTATTTGTTTGATAATTAAAAAAAAAAAATAGATAAATTCACGGACATGCTCGATGTAATCGTTTGTTAGGAAGCTCGATAAAGCTCGTTTGCTAAGTTCATGAACATCTAAAAGTAGATTTCGTTTATATCTTGTTCATGTTTGTTTGTTTAAAGCTCGATAAGCACTAAACAAACGAACATGAACCGAGCTTGAGCACTCATTAATTTAAATGAACCAAACATGAACACAATCAATAAAGATCGAACAAACATGAACCAAACTTGAAAAACCTGATATTAAATGAACACAAACATACTCGGCTCGGCTCGGTTCATTTGCAGCCCTAATGTTCATCATCATAATCTTTTATTGTGCAATCCTTACTATGTACTGTTCTTTGCAAAAAATTTGAGAACCCCTAATTCCTCAGGTATTTTTTTAATGAATGACCAATAGAATTTTTGTAAGTAAATGAAGTGTTGTCATGGTTCTTGAGTGGTATGTTGCTCTTGTTATAGGAACTTGTATAATGTCTATGTTCATAAGTTGTTTACATTTCCAAATTGGAATTCTATAATTGGGCTTGTAAGAAATGTGTTCATATTCATTTTATTAATGAAATGTATGATGGTTTCCTATTGGAGAAATCATATTTTCAAGAATATTTGTAGCGGTAAAGAGAGAACTTGTTTACTTTGCTTTAAATGAAAATTCTACACATAATCAAAAGAGTTAAATGCAATGTATATGAGATTTTTTTTCTTACTTAAAAGTCGGGAGAAAAAAAAATCATTGGACCTAATCAAGTTGAAATGCATTCACTTTTCAAATTTGAGATTAGAAAAGAAATATTGTGAATTGTTGGGGATGGAAGTAAACACTATGATCGATGAAACAAACAAGAAAAATAAAAATGCAGCGGAAAGAAAAGGACATCAGATTTAACGTAGAAAATTCTGAAATCGGGAAAAAATTATGGAGCCACACCACACAAGAAATTCAATTTGAAAATGGGAGCAAAATAAATACAGATCTCTCTTCTCTCTCGCTCACATTGCTTATCTTCTATCTTACACCATTCTTGTGTGCAAATTAGAAGAGAAAGTCAGGTAAATAACATCAAAGGATGACACCCTTTAGAAAAATCAAGAAAGAAAATTGTTCAGTTCACCTCGAAGCGCTGTGGAACCAGCTGATGCTCTCAAGTCTCTATCATCATGATGTTGTACAGCTCAAATCCACTGCGCTGCAGCATTATGCAGCGTTGTGACGCTTTACTCTATGTGGTTTCCAGCAAACTCTACAGCATCGGAATGTTCGAGTACACAACACCAGCACGTTCTAAAAAAAAATAAAAAATCTGATGCAATTCTTCCCATTTACACTGCTCCTAACTGATTCTCCTTTGAATCTCTTTCTGCTGGCATCCAATCTCTGGTTAGTGACTAACAAATTATTCTCTATCAAAAGATATACCCGCGTTGGCATTGTTTTTTAATGAATTGCTAAATGCTAGAAATATTTTCTATCTTTGCTCTTGTTGACTATGACAACTGGTTAGGTAATGCCGTAATGTATTTTATTTTGGTCATTTCTTCAGTTCTCAGCTATTAATTTGTGATAAGTTTTTGTGTTGGTCTTGTGTAGTTTCCAAGATATGCTTTATGAAAGGGAAAAATACGCTTGGGCTGTTGCAGTACTGCTATACGTTGTTTGTATTCTTCGGTTTTGATAATTAAGATTCACATTTCGTGTAACACTGAAATAATTTTGGATAGGTAAAATATGCAAGGTTGATTTCTCTTAACATATTTAATATATATATTGCATCCTGGAGTATTCGCGGCAGTAGTGAAATATATATAGTTTAACGTCTTAGCATTGTACAAACATCCAGCACACAATCAGATAAGTGAGAGGGTGTAGCATTCAAAAGGGACATTAGAGTTTTTACGTGGAAAACCTGTGAAAAGGAGGAAAAACCACAGGGTCTGGCCCAGCTTGAATGAATCCACTAGTATTTGTAGTCGATTACAAATGAGACCCTTCCTTGGGAGAAGGCCTTGGCTTAATGATACAAATATACATCATATAGAGCGCATTACATGGTGGGAGTTACAATATAGACATGTTTGTTTGGTTGATATGACCATAGTCGATAGGTTGGAGGCCGGAAAGACCATTGTCTGGTGATGGAGGTCGGAAGGACCATAGTAGATGATGCAGGTCGGAAGGACTGTAGGCGGCAGGAGACCAGGGTCAAAAAGACAGTAGTTGGCAGGAGACCAGGGTTTGAAAGATCGTTGTAGTAGGGCGGTACTCTAGTAGAACTCTGGGCGTTAGATGGTGGCCCAGCAGAAGTCCGGATCTCGAGTGGTGGTCCGGTAGAAGTCCGGGCCTCATGTGGTGGTTCGGTAGAGCTCACGCCCTCAAGTGGTTGTCCGGCAGAGGTGAGGACTTGAAGTGGTGACTCGGCAAAACTCAGTGCTTCAAGTGGTGGTCCAGCGAAGCAACAATGCCAGGCGGTGGTACGGGGGAGGTGAGGGCCTGAAGTGGTGGTCCGATGGAGCTTGGAGCTTTAAGTGGTCGTCTGGAGAAGGCGAGGGCCTCAAGTGGTGGTCCGGCGGAGCAACGACATCAGACGGTGGTCCAGTAGAGGTGAGGGCCTCAAGTGGTGGTCAGGTGGAGCAACGACGTCAAGCAGTGGTCTGGCGGAGATGAGTGCCTCAACTGGTGGTTCGATGGAGCAATGACATCAGGCGGCGGTCCGGCGGAGGTGAGGGCCTCAAGTGGTGGTCCGGCGGAGCAACGACGTCAGGCGGTGGTCCGGAGGAGCAACGACGTCAGGCAGTGGTCCGGTGGAAGTCCGACGGTGGTCGAGGAGGAGCTTCTTCCTTCTCTTCTTCTTTCTTCTCTTCTTGCTTCCCCCTTCTCAAGAGAAATGAGGGGTCTATTTATAGATTTTTTGGAGTGGCATGACCCATAAATAGATGAGAGATCAGGGGCAAATGTGGAGTGATTCGATGGACGGCCGATATTGAACACCTTGATTATATACCGTTTGTCAGATATTTGAAGGTCTTAGTGGTGTCGGAATTCGGTGATCTTAAGCTCGATGGATTCTTCTCGTCGAGTCACTTGATTCGACTATAAGCACATCATTTTTGGAAACCGTTTGGTAATCCAAATTGTGGTTTAAACCTTTCAACATCTCTTAGGGTCATTGATTAGGACACATTTGGACTCGGATTGAGTCGAATTTGGTGTCATTGGGTTCGTATTTCTGAGACGCTCAGTTCAACTGTAAGTTTGTTGCAATCGGAGTTCAGATGATCCCGGATTTAATTTTTGAATTTTCCAACTTGATTTTTGCCTCGAGATTTATGCCCGATCAAGATATTTTTTCGATAACATATCACTATAAATATTTGCATCCTGGAATATGCACAGTGATAGAGAAATATAAAGTTTAACGTCTTAGCTTTGTATAAAGATTCATCATACATTCAGATAAAAAAGAAGAGTGTAGCATTCATAAGTGACATCAAAATTTATATGTGGAAACCCCTAAAAAGGGGGAAAGATTGTAGGGCTTGGCCTAATTTGAATGAATCCACTAGCATTTGCAATCGATTACAAATGAGGACCTTCCTTTGGGGGAAGGCTTTGGCTTATTGTAGCAAATATACATCATATAGAATGCATTATATGGTAGGAATTGAAATAATCAGTATTGACATGTTTATTTGGTCAGCAGTATCATAGTCGGTGGGCGAAGGAGGTTGGAAAGACTGTAATTAGGTGACGGTGGTCAAAAGGATTATAGTCGGCAGTCCACAAAGGTTGACAAGAATGTTGTCAGGCGAAGGAGGTTGGACGGACCGTAGTCGGCGGGCGACAGAGCTCGAAAGAATCGTTATATGGTGACAAAGTTTGGAAGTACTATAGTTTGCAGGTGACAAAGGTCAGAAGTACTTTTATCTGGTGACGGAGGTCCGAAAGGACCTTAGTCGATGGGCAATAGAGGTCGAAAAGATGGAAGTTTTGCAACGAAAGTCGGAAGGACCGTAGTCAGTAGACGACAGAGGTCGGAAGGACCGTAGTCAGTTGACGACGGAGATCAGAAAGATCATAGTGTGGCGACAGAGGTCAGAAGAATCATAGTTAGCTGGTGATGAAGGTTAGAAGGATATCTGGAGAAGAAGGTCGGAAGGGTCTTAGTCGGCAGATGATTGTGTTTAGAAAGATCAATGCTGGTGATGGAGGTCAGAAGGACTGTAGCCGACGGGTCACAGCGATAAGAAAGGCCATAGTTAGGCGACGGAGGTCGAAAAGACCATAATCAAGTGAAGGTGGTCTGACGGACTGTAATAGGAGGGAAACATACGGGGGTCGAAAAGATCGTAGTCGGCAATGGTGGTCAGTAGGAAATTTGATGATAATCGGTGTTCGGGTATAAAATTTGTGTTTGGGCAGAAGTCCAACAAAATTCCAGCGATAGTCAGTGGTCGAGCGGTGGTCAAGGATGAGCTTGTTGGAAAGAGGGATCTCATATTTCTCTTCCTCTCCTCTATTATTCTCATTCCATCTTTCGTCCCCTCTCTATGAAAAATGAGAAGTTTATTTATAGTTTTTTTTGAAGTGGCATGACCACTAAATAGTGATAAGATTAAGGACATGTTGAGAGTGTTTTGAATGGGCGGTCGATATCGACTTCCTTGATTATAGATCGTTCATCGAGTATTTGAGTGCCTGAATGATGACAAAATTCAATGATCTTGAGGTTGTTGGATTTGTCTCGTCGAGCTGCTTGATTTGACTATAAGCATGCCACATTTAGAAATCATTTTCTCATCAATTTATAGTTTGAACCTTCCAAATACGCTTTGGACCTTTAATTTGGACCCATTCAGGCTCGTATTGTGAAACCCTTAAACATTCAAGTTATTTTTGAAAAAAAAAAATTGTGTGCAGTTAGTACGTATGAACCGTCTGTACGAACTGAAGAAAGTTTTAAAAATCTATATGGTTAGTATGTACTAACTGCCTGTATGAACCGAGTAAAGTGTAGGTTCGTCTGTACGAACCGTAAGTTCATCTGGACGAATTGAATAAATGTTTTTTGACAGAGAGCATCATCCAGGGACGAAAATCCATTATCGTCCGTACGATTAGTGTACATAGGAGATCGTCCCGGGAGAAACGAGAAACATCGTCTGGACGATCATAAATATCTTTTTAAGAAATGTTTGATTTTTTTTGAAGAGATAGAAAGAGCAGAGAGAAAACGAAGAAAAGAGGAAGAAATCAACGTTTTGGGCACCTTTGGTCCATTTTCGTTCGACGACGCAGTTAGGAAAGTTGATCGACTCGAGGTAAGACACATTATGCTTTTCTGAATTTTCAGAAATGTGAGTTTTGACGAATTTTCTGTTAGCGAAAAACGGGTATATCTTTGTATCGGTAAAACTTTTACCGCGTAACTTTTGGTATATTGTAGAGATGATAATTTTGCACGTTTTGAGTATTTTCTGAAAAATTTTTACCAAGTATTTTGAATTCTGCGGAGTTTTTATCGAATAAAAAATTATTTGGATGTTGAAAAATATTGCTTCAGTACAATGAAAGTCTTGAAATGATATTTTACACTATTTCTGGAAATTTGATAATTTTCTGAAACTGTGAATTTCTGACCCGTTGAATTTATGTTGTCTGCCGTTATACTCTTTGACGATATTCTGATACGAATCTGATTTCTTTGAATCTGATATGATTTGATGTTTGATGTGATTTGAATGATATTAGAAGAGAGTTATAAGGGGCCGGAATCCTTTGAGATTATGTCTGTTTCAGAGAAGGGAGACATAAGGGGTTAAAATCCTTTGAGATTCTGTCTGGGTCAGAGAATATGAAATGAATTCTGATCTGATAATTCTGTATATCTGATATGTTCTGGTGCAATAAGCACAAAGGGAGGCATAAGGGGCTAGAATCCTTTAAAATTCTATCCGTGTCATGGAATGGAGGCATAAGGGGCCAGAATCCTTTGAGATTCTGTCTGAGTCAGGGAATTCTGTTTTGAAATGTGAAGTGAAATGTTTTCTGAAATCTATTTTGAATTCTGACTTGGCTAATTCTGTGACATGAATTTGACTCAGCTCTCATGTATATGTTATCTTATTTGTTCTGCACGAATATCTGAATTCTATTTAATTGTCTAATTTCTGTACGATTGTTCGAATTCTGTTTGTATATCTGGATTTCTGATGAATATTTGAATTATGTATGGTATTTGAATAAACTGTTTTTAAAGTTTGTGATATATTTTGAAATGTGTGAATATGAGAATTCTGATCGGCTAGTGTAGTCTTGCTGAGCTGTTAGCTCACTGTGGTTATCTTCATGATTTTCAGGTTATGGGAAAGGGAATAAAGTTTTGGACTAGCCGTTCAGGATCTGATCTGAGATTATGTATTTTTGTACTTTTGATTTTTTGTACAGTCATGGCTATTTTATTTCTGTTCTGTATCTATTGTTTGAAGCCATGTACTTAATGTATATGATTATTCTGAAGAATGAGAAGAAAGAAAATCATGGATGAGCTTTTCTATATATTTGGATGTTTATAGTAGCTCTGTATTTTCTTGTATGTCTGTGTATTGGAAGAAAAGTTTGAAAATAAATTTCAAAACTAGATCCTGGATTCATCCGTCGCGACTCAACGCGATGGGATTCTTTCTGATCGGGTTGGGTCGTGACACGTACTGAGTCGAATTTGGTGTCATCGGGTTCATCTTTTCAAGACGTTCAGTTTGACTATAAGTTTAATGAAATCAGAGTTCGAATGGTTCCGAATTTAATTTCAGAAATAAATTTTGTCTTGAGATTTGTACCCGCTCAAGATAAAAAATTGTGATGATATATATATATAATTTCAACAAATTTATAATCGAATTGAACATCCGAGTCTAAATGAGACAAAATCAAGCACTTGACATATAATTGAAAACTTCAAACATTAATTAAAAAACCAAATGATCTCCAAATATAATATGGTTATTGTTGAATCGAGCGGATCGATGAGACAGAATCCAATGAGTCCAAGATCACTTAATTCCTATTTCGTTAAGGCACTTAATTACTAAGCAAATGCTTCATAAGATAGACTAAAATGAAGTTTGCATATTGGCCAAATATATCCGAACGCCCATCTCAAAAAGCTATTATATCTTAATATTATCCTAATATTATCCTGTTATTCTTTTATATATAATTAAATTTCTCCAAGCCAGATAGAAAACACGTGTCCTGACACGTTCCTAAAAAAGACCAGGTAGCTTGGAAGGTGAACAAACAATAACAGAAACATGAGAAATTTATTAACCAAACTACTTTAACAATCTCGTATAAACCGTGCAAAGCAGTACTTTTCTAGTTTTCTTCACGTTAGCTCGCTAATTAACCACCTACCTTATGACGAGATAATCCCCCCCCAACACATCTTCTCTTCCTTCCATCAACTATAAATAATACACAAACATCCTCTCCTCCACACTCATCAACAACATAGAAAGAAAGCAACTCTTCTCTCCAATCCCCCTTCCCTCCACTCAATGGCTCGTGTAAATCATTTCTTCTACTTCTTCATCATGCTCGTCTTCCTCGAAAGCTCTCTATGCTATGGTGGACGCCATCTCCTCGACACCCCGGCTCCTGAATCACCGCCGATTCCATCGTTGCCACCGCAGCCAGCTCTGCCGTTTCCGTCGTTGCCACCGCAGCCAACTCTGCCGTCTATCCTACAGCCTGCAGCACTGCCACCGCTACCTGCTTTACCGGCCCTTACTAACTTTGCTTTGCCTCCACTTCCAACAATCCCCAGCATTCCAAAATTGTCATTGCCTCCTTTGCCTTCCATTCCCAGTATTCCATCACTTCCTTTTCTTTCCCCACCACCTGCAGCAAGTGAAAGCCCGTGATAACGAAGTCTTAACCAGCGGCAGATTCCATGTTTCTGTTTACATAATTTGATTACAGTGGTGTTGTTTTAGGTGTAAATCTTTTGTATTTGATATGTTGTGTTGTGTGAGTTATGTACACGTTTTTGTGTTTGGATTTAATTAATTATGTGCTAAGTTGTTTGTGTTATGTGTTAAGTATTAATTAATTATTGTTTCTGCTTGTAAATTGATGATTATCTACTTTCATGGATGCATAGCATGTGTGTTTCTCAATATTTCTTAGAGAGGCTTACTTCTTCTTCAGTCATTTCTATTACATGAAATTTAGACTTCGTTAGGAATAATTTTCTTACTAATTTATAAAATGGATTTTTAGCACAACATTTTTTAATTCAAGAAACTTTTATACTAGAAAGTTGTTTAAGAAAGTAGTAAAAAGACTGTCCCAAATGAAGCCTAAGATTTCGTTTGAGACGACTTTTTTAATGCTTCTTAAAACTGCTTTTTAGTACCAAAATTTTATTTTTTTGTCCTAAAAAATTGCTTTAAGAAGCAATAAAAAAGCCGTTTCAAACGAAATCTAAATCGCATGACTTTGTTCTTGCAAAATTATAGATAATATTTTTCATAACAAATTGTAATTTTTTACAAGATACTGATTATTTTATTTTCTATCAAATAATATATATTGATGTTTTAAATAGATAATGTTTTTCATTTCTAAAAACTATAAACTTAAAGATAAGATTTGACCTCTGTTTTGAACATCAAATCCATCATTACTAGATTCCTTCTGCTCAAACTTATCCTATTCGATCGTCTGGTACAGTTTCAAAGGCAAATGAACAATTTGACATTACAACAATCATCGTCATTCTTCATTAACTACTTTATGATCACAAAATAGAACTTGTATCAATCAATGTCACCCTAACATCTATAATTGACCAACATTAGCCATTGTCTAACTGCTGACATTCAAAGACATACAACTCTTGACATTTTTGGTTCCCATCATGGACATCCATCAACCTAGAACACTATACATCAACTAAATAGTAACACCTAATATTTAGAATCCATTGATGTCCACTTATGTCAATCAAGGTCAAGATCCTAATGCTTATCATCACATCAGTCGACTGGCATCAACTAACTTAGATTTGACTATTAATTGCATGCCCACTTCCGACTTAGGATGTCTCTTGATGACATTTGTTATCATCCTTACTTATCACGATTGATCACCCTAAAGCAGAGCCCTACATTGGGTACCCATTCCCACACCCAGCCACGTACCCACCCTCCCTAATGGGCATGGGTACACCCATGACCTCGTGGGTGGATATGAGTGGGTATTAAACATCGGGGGATAAATCAATTAACATTGATAATCAGTGTATGTCTTATATTATCACAATCCTCACTATGCAGTGTGCAACACTGAACCGTGCTACGATTACGATAAATTATGATATACGGCTTGAAAGTTTGCATTTAGAGCAAAGGTCAACAAACCTCTAGGCCATCAGTTCATAACAGACTGCATTCAAAAAATATGAAAAGCAAGTGTGTATGGGTGGGAGGCATCTCAAAAGTCACCATGGATGGGTGTGAATAGGCGAAGCCCATCCGCGTAGTGCATGCCACCCACTGGGTACCCAACAAGGACCCCATGTAGGACTTTACCCTACAACGTCAAACTTCCATCAAATAGTGATTTCTGACATTATTAATCAATCTATATTTGTTGATCTTCAACTCCTAATATTCACTATTGATCAACAACCCAACTTTTAGCTACCAACAATCACCATGCATTATATTTGATTGATGCCCATTAGAGCACAACATGATATATAAGCCAATAAAGAACACATGATGTGTTTAGCTCATTGATGCCTTCCAACATCCAACAACTCTAGAAGCATATCAAAATTTAACTTCTAATTTATGTGGGTATGCAACTCTCGATGTCTACCAACATTCTTTATCAATGTTTATGGCCTCATTGACCCCCAGCCAAAATGATATATTGAAAGCTCTTGCCAAGACTAGTTGCCTCAGGACAATGGATCATGGTGAGGCGCTTCAAAATTTTTAAGAACAATCTTCTTGGAGCCATAATAATTTTCATATGTGGAAAAATTATAAATCATTTATGTTATAGGATTACTATGAGGGAAAGGCATATTTTATCAATAAAATAGTCTGACTTCTGTCATCATTTTTTCTTCGACTTTAAATTTCATCCTTACACCACCTCAGAATTATTGCAACTAGGGGTGTCAATTCGGGTCAACGGATCGGGGTCCAACCCAAGTTGATCCGGGCATAAAGGGCTTGACCCAAATCCAACCCGTTTAGATAAATGATTCATGATATACAACCAGGACCCGACCCGCCAACCTGAACTGGACTTAATGGGATTTCAAAACATTAAGCTAACACGGCATCAATTGGATGTATTTTTTTTCTTGTACGTTTGCGTAGTACAACCCCATTGATTGGATTATTTTTTTAGTTAGTTTAATGGTAAATATAGACGCATGTCTTAATATGTATTGCTTTTTTCAAAGAAGTTTTATAATTAAAAGAAAGTTTATTAAAATTTAGTTACACGACATCAATTATTTGTATGTTTAAAAAACTCAACGGAGTTCAAATAATTTCTTAGTCATCGTTTAGAACAATTTTACATCATTATTTTTTCTTTGATTTCAAAAGTTTTTTTACTAATGGGTTAGCCGGGTAGACCTGCGGGTTTCGGGTCAACTCGAGCCCGACCCATTTAACAAACGGGTCAAAAATCTGAACCCGACCTATTTTACAAACGGGTTGACCCGAACCCGAATTTTTGCTGGTGGGGTCCAAGTCGAGTTTCGGGTTGTGTCAATAACCATCCACTACATTTAATTATTTTAAAATGCTTTCATAATAATTTAAAATTTGATGAAAGTTAAATTAAATGGTTGCAAATATTTTTAGATATTTCTATTGTGGGCATAAAAATCAATTTAAATTGGATATAAAGATAAAAAATATAAACCCACCAAGTAATATTAGATCATAAAAGTCTAATAAATCTAAAATATTGAAATTATATGGGTGCAATTTTATAATTAAAATTTGTTTTAACTGGCTATTGCAAAATGAATTTGTTAATGAATACTAAAATGAAATTATAAATACACAAGGTTAACAATATAAAAATTAAAATAATAGATAATATTTTTACAAATATTGAAAATATTGGATAATTAACATCTCATTTTAAAACAAATGAGTTGCTATGATTTAAAATAAATTAACAATGATTTCTACTTTAAGACATTGGCGATTAAAATTGATTTAAATAATATTTGAACAAAAATATAAATTTGATTGATGATCGAATATTTTATCAAATTCTAATAGAATATAAATCTTTCTTATTCAATAAATTAATCAAATGCTAATCGATCTGTTCTTGAATATGATTCGAATAAGGAATCATTGAAAGATTCATAAGAATTAAAATTGATATGAAATCAAATAATTATTTTGATCGCGCATGAAAATTGAGGTAAAATCAAGTCAAAAATTTCAAAAATTAAATTTGGGACCATCCAAATTCCGATTTTAGTGAACTTACAGTCGAGCTGAAAGTCTCAAAAATACGAACCCAATGACACCAAATTCATCTCAATTCGAGGCGAAATGAATCCAAATCGAAGACCAAAAGAGCATTTAAAATTTTCAAACCATGAACAAACGATTTCCAAAAGTGATATGCTTATAGTCGAATTGAGTGGCTCGATAAGAAGAATCCAACGAACCCAAGATCGCCAAATTCTGATGTCATTAAGATATTCAAATGCCCAGTAAATGGTCCACAATCAAGGGGATTAACATTGGTCGTCCATTCAAACCACTCTCAACATACCCTTGATCTTCCTCCTATTTAGTGGCTATGGCTCTCTCAGAAAATTATAAATAGACCCCTCATTCCTCATGGAAAAGGGTATCAAAGCAAGGAAGAGAGGGAAAATAGAGTTAAATCTTGCCACCAATCTCCTCCTCGACCACTGTCGAACCATCGAACGTCGTCGGACTTCCTCCTGTATATCGACAGACGTCTGACTTCTACTTGGCCACCTACCATCGTCGCACCACGCCACCCCCCCCCCCCCCCCCTTCCCGCGGACAAAACTATTTCAGACTACGGTTTTTTACTGACCTCCATCACCAGATAATGGTCTTTTCGACCTCTATCGCTAGACTACATGCCTTCTGACCTCCGTCGCTAGACAACGGTCTTTCTAACTACTCTCATTTGCCGACTACGGTCCTTCCGACCTCCGTCGCTAGATTACAATCCTTATGATCTTTTTCATCAGACCATGATCTTTCCGACCTCCATTGTCAGATAAAAAACCTTCCGATCTCTGTCACTCACCGACTATGGTCCTTCCGACCACCGTCACCCGACTACGGTATTTCCGACCTTCATCGTCCGCCGACTAGACGAATATGTCAATACTGATTCTTCCCATTCCCACCATGTAATGCACTTTATGTGATGTATATTTGCTACATCAAACTAAGGCCTTCCCTCAAGAAAGGTCCTCATTTGTAATTGACTGCAAATACTAGTGGATTCATTCAAATTGGTCCAGACCCTATGGTTTTCCCCCTTTTCAGGGGTTTCCACATAAAAACTCATGTCTCTTATAAAGACTACACCCTCTCTTTTATTTGATCGTATGTTGGATCTTCATACAAAGCTAAGACATTAAACTTTATATTTCTCCGTCGTCGCGAATATTTCAGGACACAACAAATTAATTTACCTTTTTTCTCTATATTTGGATTTCTTTAAACTAGAAAAAACAATAAGAAATTGCTTATCACCCTTAAACTTAACATTGAGATTTATATTAGATTGGGACTCACCTCCAAATGATCACCAGTCATAATCAATGAGACTTTTTATAAAGAACATAAATTTTTTATTCCATAAAAATGAAGAGGGAACTGGGAAGGTGAACTAACGATAACAAAAACATGAGAACTTTATTAACCCCAACTCTTTAATAATCATATAAAACCTCGCATAAATAGTAGTTATATTCTTGTTAGCCAGCTAATTAACTACCACCATATGACCAAAAAACAACTAAAAACATATTTTCCTTCTTCCATCAACTATAAATAAGACAACCATTCTCCTCTTTTTCTCATCAACCACATATCTATCAACTTCTTCTTCTCTCCAATCCCCTTCCATCAACCTCAATGGCTCTCATAAACCATTTCTTCTACTTCTTCATGGCGCTCGCCTTGCTCGAGAGCTCTCTCTGTCATGGTGCACGCCATCTCCTCGACACAGCCGCCACCCCCGAGTCACCGCCGGCTCCATCATTACCGTCATTGCCGACTCTGCCATCTCTCCCGCCGTTGCCCGCCGTGCCTTCCTTTCCTACGCTTCCTTTGCCTGCAATTCCGACGGCCATCCCCACCCTTCCAACCATTCCCACGATTCCAAACATTCCAAAGCTCGCCTTCCCTCCATTGCCAGCTTCCATTCCCGGAATCCCTTTGAGCATTCCATCATTCCCATCTATTCCGTTCTTCTCATCACCACCAGCTGCTAGCGAAAGCCCGTGAGAACAGAAGCCTGAGTTCAGCAGTTCAGCTATGTTTTATGTATGTTTCTGTTTATATGATTGGATTACTGTGTTGTCGTTTTAGTCGCTGTAAGTCATTTGTATTTGATATGTTGCATTGCTTGATTGTTTGTCCTTTTTATATACATGTTGTAATTTTTTGGGGTTAATTGGTTATGTACGTGTCTTTGTCATGTGAATTTTGATGCTACATTGTTTGAACTGGAAATGTGTTTTGTATTTTGACGTTCTCTATTTTTACTGCTGTACATCTGAAGCATGTTTGTTAATTAATGATTTCTACTTAGGCTTCATTGTTCTTGGGGAATTTTTGTTCTATTAATTTGTTTACTAAAAAACTGTTTTAAAAAATAGTAAGAAAGTCATACCAAACAAAGTTTTAGTCTTCTTTAATTGGAACAGCTTTCTTCTTGCTTCTTAAAGATTTTTGTACTAAAAAATCATTTTAAGAAGCAGTAAAAAAGTCATCCCAAACGAAGTCTATTTTAAACTGCTGTGTACATAAGGTTCCTATACAGAATAGCACTTGACATTTGGTATGTGTAACAGCTTTCTCGAAAGCAAATCAGCTTCAAAATCTACTAGGCAAACAAACTGGTGCTTAACGGGAAAGTAGATATGCAATAAGACTGACTCAAGGGCATCTCCAACCAAAAATCCTATTTTTCACTCTAAAATATCGTAAAATTTCAAAATGCGGAACTCCATTTTTCTTTTCTCGCGCGCTTCTTTACGAAGGTAACCATCTCTCTTCTGTTTCGCACGCTTCATGTGAAGCTAAGCAGAGTGCGAAGGTAATCGCTTTTTTTGGCGTAAGTGAATAATCCGACGCCAATATTAACGTCAACTATTCACCTACCAATTTTTTGCTGGAGTTTTGGAGTTAGAATACAGCAATTCGCGGACGGCATACAATGGTATGCAGTTTGATTGGACATGATCTAAATCCAGCTCATTCCACTGAATTAAAGAACTTTTTATCATGCAACCACTTTTTTTTACTATGAAAGATTATTTGTGACAGTTTTTTTCATTATTTTACTTTTAGATCATAATCATACTTTTATTTGAGTATAATTATTTTCTCGAAATTTTGAAAATTTTATATGATTAAAAACTTTTTTTACGATTAAATCTACTAATATATATAGTACTTATAAAGAAGATATTATCCAATTTCTTAAACAATAAATATATTTATATAAAAAAAATTATTTTCACACAACAATTAAACTAATATAAAAAATATTTAAGGCCCGGCAACTACAATCTTTTTTTAAAGATTATTGTAGAAATGTTATAGAGAACCATCCCATAGTCTTCATCTCTCTTCAAAATTTCTCTCATCTAACCAATGTTCCCTCCACACTTTCTTTCTATTCAGACTTTTGATTGACCCAACTACATTTATTATTTCAATACTAATATTACTTATTATTTTATTCATATTTTTAATTTCACAGTGATAATTATATATTTATCAGAATTAAAAATAGTTTACTTTTTCTTAAGTCTGATATTGCTCAACAACTCTTATCTGCAATTATGCCTGCTAATTTGCTTCAGAAAATTGCTATAGAAATAATCCTAAGCTAATTAGCTACGTATTGGTTAAAAGTTGGCCAAAACAATAAAATATCAATTTAGCTATCGAATTCTTAACAGATTTGCGATGAATTTTGCAAAAAAATTCCAAATATGTTGCAAATTAGTAGGTAAATTAGGTGCTAATTAAAAAAAACCTGGAGGGATATTTTGCTGAAAAAAAAATTTTGTTACAAATTCATTGTAATCTGCTATTAATTTGCCGCAAAGCCTCATACATAGAAAATATGCTAAAATTTTGATTCAATTATGTAAATGTGAATGATTAATTGGGAACAGTAGGAGAATATTTTTGAAATAAAATATAATAAGTTATTGTAAATAATAAAATTTTAGAAGTTTTAATTAGGGGTGTTAATTATTGACACGATCCGACAACCCGACCCGTACCCTATCCGAAAAATTTAGGTTAGGGTCGACCCGTTTAACAAACAGGTCGGGTTCGGGTCTCAACTTTCGACCCGTTTAAAAAATGGGTCGGGTCTGGGTCAACTTGGTAACCCGAAATTGACCCAGGATTGACCCGACTGCCAACCCGCCTCACATAGTCGCTGACTCGCGTCGAGCTTGAACCGCACAACATAGCCACACTGTGCTCGAAAAGCCCTAGACCTTCGCCCTCGTAAGGCTCGCATCGAACCATGGAGCACTGGAGCCACACCAGTCGGTCCAGTCTCGCCTCGCCCAGTCGCCCTAGCCCTCGTGAGGCTCGTGTCGCACCGAATCGCGGAGCCGCAGTGTCGCACCGGTGTCACGCTAGGCAAGCCGCAAGCTCTCGCAGACTTGCAAGTGCGCAGCTCTCCCGTGACGCGGTGGCGCCTCGAACCGCTCCCAAATCGACGAATCCCGATCTCCAGATCTAAGTTCCCGGGTTCGAGGGTCGGGTTAGGTCAACCAAGTAACCCGCACGGGTCAGATCCGGTTTGAAAATCTTTACCCGTTTAGCTAAATGAGTCAGGTTCGGGCCAACCCGTTTATGCTCGGGTAAAGTCGGATTCGAGCCGAACCCGACCCGTTGACCCGAATTGACACCCCTAATTTTAATTGCAAAAAATAAAAAATCCAAAATTCCCTCAAACACCAACAACAATTCTCCATTTGTGGATCCCGTTCAAGGCTCATTTGGTTAATTGTTTGTTGTTAGGAAATATATTTTTAAGAGATTTATGTTTCGTTTGGGACGGTTTTCTTACTGCTTTTTTTAAATAGTTTTTTAGTATAAAAAATTCGAATTTGAAACTTTTGTATTAGAGTTCTACTTTAAAAAACAGTAAAATAGTCATCCCAGATGAAACCTTAATTTAATGGATTCTGATGTTAGATTCAAGTGGTTAGTATTAGAGGTTGTAGTCCAATGTTATATTGAAGACATAAAGTAATATGTGAGCCTATATAAAAGAGATTTTATAATTTCAAGTGTAGGTTGAGACTCAAAAAAGAAGCTAAGTACATGATTAAAGATATGAAAATAGTTAATTATAGTAAGATGTGAGCTCTGATCAAAGAGTCCAATCTTAATTAATGCTCAATGTGAGTGTAAGAAAGTGAATTGCTAAGAGCATCTGGTAGGATTCATACAAATAAGATAGGGCACCCACGCTATTACAAAAGCTCATTGGGCCTCTAGAAGGGTATACACCAAGTTTGATGATGATTGGACCTACTAAAACCCAAAGTTATGGTGTCAATAAATCCATATTAGCTTCAATGGAGGACTGGACTACGGTGCTTTATTTCTTAGTATCCAAGGAATTAGGGTTTCAAACAAGATACAAAATTTAGGCACTCGTAAATGTAAAGTCATTTTGTTACTTGCCTAGCAGACATTAGAGAATGCTTATAGTTGAAGCAGTGAATCATAATAAAAACGAAAGAATGATATGATCAATAGTTCTATATTGGATTCGAACGCTGAGCGTCGTCCGAAATCCAATCAGAATGCCCCACATCACCCCTATGCTCGATACCACGGCTCGATACTGCTCAGTACCGCTCGGTACCGCTGACTTGTGCATTCTGGTTGATCTCCGGATGATGTTCTGCATCTGGTCTCCGCACAGAATACTTTCTCTCTATATTGCGAGTGCACTAACTATTTTATTATATAGTACACTAATAATTAGTGAGGCATTAAATAAAATGAGAAAATTTTGTAACTTTGAAGGTTGTATTAGACATGGAAGAACTAATTATTATAGTTTACCATAATACATATATAATTTGTTGAATAAGTGATCATAAAGGCTGATTGTTTCAGAGGCTACTCTTTTGTGGTTTGTTTTTTTGGTATGCATATTGGTCATTCCTCCTATTCTAATAACGGTATATTTATTATTTGGATGAAACCTATTCACGGTTGGTTTAAATTAAATACTAAAGGGTCTTTTCAAGGGTCTGCCGCTGGCGGGGGTGGAATGATTAAGAATCATAATGGTAAAGTTGTTTATGCTTATGTTGGTCCTCTTTTGGCTTCGTCTACTATTATGGCTAAACTGTATGCTCTTAATTATGGTATTAACATCTTCCATAACTTAGGTATTATTAACCTTTAGATTGAGGTTGACGCTATGCTTCTCATTCATTATGTTATGAAATATAATTATCGTAATGCTGAAAATTTTTATTTGATTAGTGAAATTAAGCAGTGCTTGTCCAACATTAATTTTTATATTACCCCCATCTTGCGTGAAGGCAATATGCGTGTTGATTGGTTGGCTAATTTTGGTTGTAAGTTGAGTACTGTGGAATTTTCTAGCTCTACTATGCCCAAAATGGTGGAAGGGTTAGCTAATCTTGATCGGCCTGGCTTGCCCTATTTAAGGTCCTCTTGATGTGTTCTTTTACTTTTAGGAATTGTTGTTGGAACCATGTCTTAGTGAATTAACTTTAACCTCTATAATTACAACCATAGTGTACCGTATTGCATTTTGTCTTGGGTGCTTGCTAGTGAGCTCTACTTTTGGATTTATTCTATGATCATCAGGTATGTCCGCCCTACTCATGGCTTGAATTTCTCTCTACTTTAAGTTTTTTTGTAGGTCCTACAACAGCTCCGGTTCGGTGAACGTACGCTCCTCTACGTTCGGCCACCAACTTTTTAGCGCCACGTAGCACGAAGAAAAGTCGCCGACCCGACCCGCTGTTTTTTGGGTTCTAGCGCGTGCGTTTTTTTAATTCCTTGACGACCGATCAACATTCCATCACTTTTTGGATATATTTTAAATATCTCGGTATTTCTCATTTTTGCAAAGCAATACCGAGCAAATACCGAGCAATACCGAGAAAATCGCGAACATAGCATTCCCGGGTTCCGCTCCGGGTCAAGTCGTCAGGCCGCGCGGTAAAGAGTAAAAGCACGTGGCGACATGCTATTGGCGGCCGAACGTGCCTCTACGTCAGGTCAGAGGACGTAATAATTGTTCATGGGTTTCAACAATTTTATTACATGGATCTTTTTTAGGTGGTGGCTCTTGGAACCCGTTGGCTTTTTATATTATAAATAGTGGGTTCATTGGCTCAGTAGAACTTTTTTGACTTTTTGATTAAGCAGTAGAGAGCAAATGAACCCCTTAAGGACTCGTAAATTTTTTTTTTTGGGTTATTAATGTGTAAGCAACAATCAATTACAAAAGTATTAAGAATAGTTTTTTTATATTCAAATATCAAATCTAAAGGCATATTTAGTTGTTGTAAAGTTACAAATCATGTTTTGAAAATTAAAAAAAAATTATCAACTACATTATTTGCTTAAATGTAATTAACAAATAATGATGATTTCAAACTCAACAAATCTCCACAAAGTTTCTCGAAGTAATAATTTATTTTCACCCTCAAATTGAACCCTAAATTAAATTTACTAAGAAGCCTTTTGAGATCATTTTTTATTTTTTTTATTTTTATTTTTTTTTATTTTTAATACGAAATAAAATTTTGTTTAATATTCAATAAGTGTTTTTTTTTTTATTGAATGTAGTAGAGGCCGGTGGTGATTAAAGGTGATGACCCGACAATATTGGTGATCGGAGAGCAGGAAAAAATATTTTAAAACACCTAAAAATAACAGAAAGTTATTTTGAGTATTTTGATATTTTCAATGATAACTTAATTTGTTTTTTTTTTAAGCTAAAAAAACACAAATTAAACAGATTTTTAAAATAATAAAAAAATAAATAAAATCTCAAACATTCCCTTAAGGAATATGCACGTTACTCAATTAAGCTCCAGTTCATAGTTGTTTGGATTGCGGTTTGGTTCGATCAAAAGACAGAGTCTTCTTTCTTCTCCACAATTTGTTTGACATCAGTGCAACTATAAAATTTTCTAAATATATTATTCCCAACAGAGTTTTCATTAACAAAAGATGTGAGAGAATACAGGCAAGCTTTCTAAGCTTCCTACTGAACAAAATAACTCATAACCTTCATTTATTGTGCATATAGAAGAAGAAAACATAGTATAACATGGAAGATATTTCATGATTTGGAGGAAGCAACAGCGTTGAGTAGCTCTGTAATAAAACTAGTTATGTTTAGCCTCGGCCGAAGAAGGAACCAGCGCAACTGAAGCCATTGGTGCCAGTTCTGGGCTGAGCAGACCTGGCATTTCATGCAAAGGCGGCAGTGCAGGAGTGGGCTCTTCAACCTTCGGTGTTAGCTCAGGAACTGGCCACTTTGGCTTGGGACTAGGCTTCAATTCATGACAAGAAGGAACTTTTGGCTGAAGTTTGGGTTCCTCAAACTTTGTTGGATCTTGAATCCATGGAGGGAACCTTGCAGCCTTGGGATGAGCTTCATGCCTTGGAAAATTGGTCGTTGGCCACTGTGGCCTGGGGAAAGGCCACTGATGATGCGGTGGTGGAGCTTCTAAAGTAGGCAACAATGGCGATTCAGGCATTGAAGGGAGAAGGCGAGTAGCCCTGCATGTTGAGACATTGCAGGAGATGAGAGCAGTAATGAAAATGGAAAGAAAATTGGAAAGAGTGCTCTGTTGAGGCATGATTGTGGACCTGTGGTAGAAGATTAATGCAATGTGAAGCTTGAGATCATGAATATGGTATTTATATGTGTAGTTGAAGTGGGTTGGTGAAGATTTTGACTGTGAGGTCAATTAATTTGTTCTGTGATAATGGTTAGTTTGTGGTATTTGGTTGCAGTTCTAAGGAGATTCTGAAAACCTTTGTAGCAGACAATGGTTTCTGCTTGTGCTGTTTCTGATTACTATTGAAGGTCAGAAGTTATGGCTACCAACCCATTAATTACATGGTTGATGCTTGGATAAAGCATGTTTTATTTTGTCTAATTTAGGACATCCAAGAAATTAATCTGTGGTTGTGCTTGTAGTTGGTGTGATTGGGTTCAGGTAGCTTTTTTTACTCAAATTCTCAAATCAATTAGAGACCTATTGGTTGAAATGATTTTCAATGTTTGATGTCGGCCTAAAGCTTTGTTTGAAACATCTTTTTGATTGCTTTTGTGATAAGAAAAGTAATTAGTAAGAAAATAATGTGCTGTAAGACAGTTTTTTCTTTGTTATTTCAAATTTTTTGTCGTTAAAAAGATATTGAAATAATGGCAGAAAAAGGAGATTTTTAAAGTAAAAATAGAGAAGTTTAAACTCTCCCAAATAAAAGCAAGGGATTTGTTTGGCACAACTATAGCTTCTTATATAAATTTTTATATAATTGTTGTAGGAAAACTAGGAAAGTCACTTTTTTAAGGCTATTTTTTAGTATTATTTTTTTAAAAAAATATGAGAAAACAATAGCTAAATAAAATTATCATTGTGGCCTGAAAAGTAAAATAGTACGAAACTCGTTTCAATCAGACCTAAAATTTGACTGATTTGGTTGCCTTGAAGCTGAGAAAGCATATTTGAAACGATGATAAATTTATTAATTTTAATTATTTTGTTTAATATATTTAGAAAATAACATTTTGAGCACGAAAAGGACTTTAAAATTATTTTTGCTCTTAAAATTAGGGTCTATTTGGGACGATTGCAGTGTTTTATAAAGTTGGTTATGAACCTGCCGTGAAAAAAGTAACATTTTTAAAAACTGTTATATAAAGCAGATTTTTATCATACAAAAATTTTTTGAAAGCTTTGAAAAAGTAGTGGACAAACAAAAACTATGATTGTTATCTGAAAAAAAATAAACAGTAAGAAAATTGTTTGAAACAAAGCATTATTGGATGAAAGAAAAAATAAAATCAGTTGTTCGAAATGACCACATGCAATAAGGCATCGAAGATGAACTTAAGGAAGCAATTGAGATAGAAGAAGGCTAGTTTTTATTTATTTAGATTTTGTTTTAGATATCTATTTTTCTGCATCTTAAAACAATTTTATAGTATAAAAATTAAAAATATTGTATTAAAAAATTACTATAAGAAGTAATAAAAAAGTCATCCCAAAAAGAACTCTTAATACATTTGGATATTAAACTATGTTATACATGTTTTAGTTAATTTAACTGCTTTATTCAGTAAATTGAAAGTAAGAAAGGGAAAACTTGATGACAAAAACGCTCATTCAGAAGAATATGAACAAATATAACCAAACTAATATAGCAAACAACTATAATTTTGGGATTTAACCAGAGAAGCCGTACGATCTAACATAAATGTCAACGCATAGTAATTGAATTAAAAAATTATAAAATTAAATTCTAGATAATCAGAATTTTGATTAAGGCAAACTGATAGTTGAGATGAATATTTTGCTGAGACGAATACATCAACATCAAAAGTGCCTTGAAATAAGTCTAAATAATGTTGAATAAAGCAATATGTGAATAACTAATAATAAAGGGATCAAATAATCTCCAAATGACCATTTTGACAAGAAGAACTCAACAAGTGTAAGATCACTCCATTTGAATATTTTTTTTTTTTGGATAAAACTCACATAAGGGGCCTACGAGTTCGATAAAAGCAAAGATGCAAGTCCTTAAAGAATCCTACGCCCACTAGAATACATCAATTAAAGCAAAACCTACGAGCCTTAGATGTAATCTAAATACACAATTAAACAAAAGGAAGGAAGAAAAATAAAATTAGGATCATAAAGAGAGCCACCTATGAACGGCCAACAGGAAG
>NW_021319718.1:446211-460927 GCF_001605985.2 Dendrobium catenatum | reverse complement strand
GTTTTTTTCGGAGATGAGGGAAGCCGTGCGGGATTAAGGGGGAGAAAAGCCTTCATTTTAAGTTGGTGGGGCCGGTTCTATGAGGCGTACGCCTCACCCAGAATTGCGCAATTGCGCCTCTGAGGCGCGCCTCAGTCCAGGTGAGGCGTACGCCTCAGCCAGGTCCAGAATTGCGTAAGCCTCGAGGCGTTTTTTGGTGAAATTGCGCAAAGGCGCGCCTTGAGGCGCGCCTCTAATTGCGCAATTTTAAACCATGACCTCAAACATATAAAGCCAAGGACCTTTCGAAGCCACTCTGCCTTATACACACATTAGATTATTTAATAGGACAACCAACTCTAGCTTAGACTAGGCTAGTTGTTCGATTTGATTTACTTGGAGTGCCATGCCTAGAGGGTACTCATGTCTAGATTATTTACTTTCTATACTATGGATGTCATATTTATATTTTTGTTGGTGCACATTTGGAGTAGGCTCTTAGGAAATTTAATATTTACTTGTATACACGTATACACCATAAAACATGTGTATTTATATATATAAATTGTTATTCTATATTTATGCAAAAATAGTATGTACCTTGGCAATGATGTAAATACAGATATAAAGACAATAATGTAAAAATAAATGTTTTAGATTCTTGTATAGTTAGATTGAGTTATATAGTGTCAAGAGTTATAAAAGATTTGAAGATGTTTATTTATATACACTTGTAGTTTCCAAAAGAAAATAATTCTTCTTCCTTTGAAGATAATTATCTTTTGGAATTCTATAGAAGATCCAAAGCCAAAAGATTGAAGATAAAAATAAACAATCATATTCAAATCTATATTATATAGGAATAGATAGCCAATCTTCTTGTTGGTAGAGCTTGAGCCCCTTTACTTACAGTAGACCCTAGGTTATACTCTGAGAAATTATCAATGAATAAAAAATTTTATTAATACATTATCTTCCATACATCATTTCATTGTGTGATCATGTACATATTATAAAGTTCTAACTGAAGTTTTCGAAAATATAATTCCTTGAGGTGACCTTTAACAGCAAACTGGTGATTATTTTTGTTTAATATTAAATATTTCTTTGATATTTCAATGCTATAAAACATAAAAATTCTAAAAAAAGACCTATTTGGCTTATTATTTATTTGCTATACAAGCAAAATAAAAAATTGCCTTCCTACTTCCTCAAAACCATCAAAACTACAGTTGACTCGTATTATTATTTTGCTTCTACATCATTTGGCTTCCAAGTTAGATTGGAATGATCCTTGCTCTGTTTCTGCTTTGTCACAAGGATAATTCTTTGCCTTTTAGAGAACAACAAAACATATTTGCCATGTTTAAATTCAAAAATATATAACTATATATACTCAAATCATTGTTTCACAAAATCACTTACACAGTACAAATGTTAACTAATTTATACATAAAATTATCCTCAAAAGTACAAAACATAAAGTCCAAACATATAATGTCATCTTCATTAAGAAATCTTTTATGATTACTTTTATAAATAAATCATAATCAAGCTTCTAATCATTTCAAATATGTGTCAAAGCTTTAGTATGAATTTCCTTCTTAGTCAGATGTCCTAGAGTCGACTTTTATAAATCAATCATAATCAAGCTTATAACTATATAGTCTTTGAAAATTTGGTTCATCATATCCATAAAGATAGCAGGAGAATTTGTTAACCCAAACGGCGTGAATCTAAACTTAAAATGGCCATATCTAGTCCCAAAAGCTATCTTACTGACATCTGCTTCTTTAACTCTCACTTGATGATATCCTGATCTTAAATTAATTCTGGAAAATACTGTGGCACTTGCTAACTGATCAAATAAGCCATTTATTCGTGTTAATGGATATTTGTTCTTAATAGTTACTTTGTTCAGTTCTGTATAGTCAATACACATTCTCATGGATCAATCCTTCTTCTTAACGAAAAGTACAGGTGCACTCCAAAGGGAATGACTAGCCTTGATAAATCCCTTGTCCATCAATTCCTATTACTAGGTTTTTAACTCCTGCAATTTTTTTGGGGCCATCCTATAAGGAGATTTATAAATTGCTGATGTTTCTGGCTGCAATTCTATGTCAAATTCAACTTCTCTTTCAGGGGGTAATCTAGGTAATTCTTCAAGAAATACATCTGAAAATTTAGAGACAACTGAAACATTCTGCAATGCTTGAACATCTTTATTTAAGACCTCCATTTTACCTAAGAGTACTAGTTCACCCTTCCTTAAGTATTTACCCATCTTTACTACACTAACAAGAGAGGATGTTGCATTCTTCTCACAGGGAAAATAAAAGGTTTCTCATTTAGCAAATTAAATTTTATTATCTTCTTTCAACATTGAATTATAGCAAAATATTTAACTAATCAATCCATCCCCAAGATGATGTCAAACATTTTAATAGGCACTATAATCAATTCTGTTGAAAATTTGTGACCCTGATATCCAAATTTATAAGACACATCCTATTGGCAGGCAAACTATCCCTGGTTGGCATCATAACACACAAGGTAGGTGTAAAATATACAGTCTCAACAGATAAATCATATTAGAATTCTTCAAAAATAAACGAATGGGATGCATCATAATCAAAAGAACTCTGCCAAATTTGTTAGAAATAAAAAATATACCTATAACCACTTCCTCTGAATCCTTAGCCTCCTAGGGTGTAATGACAAACACTTTAGCTTTCACAGGTTGATTGCCTTTAAGATCTGATGCTTCTCCTTTTAACTAAACTGATAGTTTTCCTTGTACTGCTGGCCTTTTGCTGCGCTTGGAAGTGACATAATGTTGACTTTAGCTGTCCTTTAGCTGCCTTTTAGCTGCCCTTTTGCTGCGCTTTAACTGCCCTTTTGCTGTGCTTTAGCTGCACTTTTGCTACGCTTTTGCTGCCCCCTCCCCATTTTTTTTCTTTCACTCATTAATCTATAAACCTTTATCATTTACGAAATTTTTAACATTGATAAATATTACTCTTTGCATAAATAATTTCATACATGTCCGTCCATGTTCATACAAAACAAACTAAGGTAAACTGAAATAAATGTGATCATAAACATAAGAAAGATGAAATGCAATCATAGAACATTTACTAATTCTTATAGCATCGTTTGGGTATCTCACCTTGCTAGGATTTGGTTCTCCTAGTGTCAGCTTTCTTTTCTTTTTATACACCACCTCAACCTCAATTAAACTCTTCTTCATTCCATTCAAAAGTCTTCCCTACCTCTTTCTCATTCTCCCATCTTTTAATTTCTGAATTTTCTTCACAATATCAACTTCCCTTCCCCTTACAGCCTACGGCTTGAGCTCCCTGGCATTTCCGCCTCTAGAGAATGTTGAGCAGGAAAAAAAGAAACTGAAAATGAAAATGACAATGAAACCAATGCAAAGGTTATAACTTAACTTTTATTATATAATAAACTAATGCTAATGCTCTGCAACAAATTCCACTACAACATTTTCCTTCACTCCTAGTCGTGTGATTACATCTAGCTTCTGCATGCTATTTTAAGTGGATTTGCTGCAGTGATGCATTTAAATAAATGTTTTAGATTGTAAAAATTGCATGCTTACATTTATAAACGTTGGGTATTATAACCATGAATGCTTTTAAAATCATCTGCTTCTCTACCAACATGTCCATTAAAATCATATGCCTTTCTTCAAGATGTATCTTTTGTATTAATTCTTCTAAATCATTCCAAAATTTTAATTTTGAATACATATCCAGACCTACTTGAGGAGCATAAGCACATAATATTAACAATCTTAGCATTAACAATAATCTTTAAAACTATAATTTTATCTCCAATTCTATTAATTTTAATTATATTATCCATCAAACTCTTATCTATAATTACACCTACACCATTTCTAGTATGACTCCTATCCGAATACCATAGTTTAAATCCTAAACTATCAATCTCCTTAGCCTTCTCTCCAACCCATTTAGTTTCTTGAAAGCACAAAATATTTATCTTCCTTTGAATGATAATTTTTACCTGAATGCACAAAAGACCTCTACACGTTCTAACAAATTTATTTCCCACTAAATCCTTCTTTTCCCTCTCTTTCTCTATCTAAACAGAGAGAAAGGGAGATTTATCTCTCTCTAAAATCTTCCAAACCTATCCAAATCCTACCTAAGCCTTACCTCACCCATATCATCCATACAAAAAAATTACATGCTTTCTTTCTCACATTTACTCTCTCTAGAAAGAGATCTCTCTCTTAAAAAATAATAAATTTAGTAAATAAAAAATATATAAATGATAATTTTAGCAAAAATAATTTCAATAAGAAATATGTGTTATGATGTGTTGCATTTGCTCGTAGATTAGTTGCTCCGACCACGTCGTTGCCTCGTTAAGCATGTAGGTATAATGCTTCATAAATCTGAATAACTCCAAAACATGCTATAATGCATTCGATGCGGCGAGTGGAAACCCTATGTAGGGCAAATCTTATATACGCTTTTCTTATCGTTGTTGAAGGAGCCTCGTCAGTGGCTTGTGTGATGTAAAATGTTGTTTTGGGCTAACCTAAAATTTCTCATATAAGTACCACATATACACCTTTCTTGGTGATGAGATTACAAAATTTTGACCGTGGTGCCACTCAACAATGGTCGTACATTTTTTTCTTAGCACGGTGGTTAGGCCCAACTCCCAAAATTTCTCCCACATAGAGGAGACTCTTGGAGGTTGCCGGAATTTTAACTAAATTTTGGGACTTAGAAATTTTTGCACTATAGAAACAAAACTTATAACTTTCAGAGACATGGACTTGCATTCTTAGGGACTCAGACTTACAAATTCTAAATACATAAGCAACTAAAATACAAATTAAGATACTTATAATGAAATGCCAGTAAATAAGAATCAAAGTGAAAATAGCAGGGAACATGATATAGAACCTACAGGGAACTGAAATTGGTAATTCGCTCAAGCATGGGTAAAATTACAAAACCCTAAACAAATCAGAATTTAAATGGAAAGCTAAGCCAGTAAGGATGGGACACGTGTCCTCTAATTGATAGTTTCATAGCCAAATAATACCACAGGTAAATGTTCTGACTGGAGCTCACAGTAACCAACCCCTATTATTCTGATATTCTATTGTATTCAATTAAATGATTGAAGCATGGCAGGCTCGCTAAGTAGTTGATGTCAGGTTTCTTGGTTTCTTTGAATGAAGTTTATAATATATGTGAAACTTCATATATTAATTTGAACTTAATGATTTATTGTATGATATTTTTCAACCTGTTGCTTGCATCATTGTTTTTAACGTCCATTTTATCTTGAATCATCATATATTTACCATGGGATGTTTCTTTGAGAATAAGTTCAGATAAGCATCATGTCAAAATGCATATCACGGTACTGCTCACCTATTATAGAGCGGGTCCTGTACTGCTGTGACATGTTTACGATATGAGTAATGTGACATTGCCAAAATGATTTTGGATTTATTAATGGTTGATAAGAATGATAGCCATAACCTTAAAATAAGATGGTAGAAATAAAATGATATCGTAATATCATGGCAGTTACATAATTATTGCCATAACTTTATAATACAGTGACAGCATATGTGAATGAACAAGCGCACCATTTTTTACTTTATTTTAATTTAGACAATAAAATTTCATTATCCATGTTCTTCTGCAACATTAATCGATTGCATTCAGACAACTTCTCACCACAGAATTTCAGGATATGATGATGGACATGTTTTTCTTCCTCTCCTTTATAAATATATTATAACAGTGTTTTGAAAAAATATGGTAATTCAGTATTCTTGTTTTGTTCATTATTGTGTTTTGGATCCATTTCAAGTTGATATGTTCAACAATCACCAAGTTATCACAAATGAATTATTCAAAGGCTTAGGCTTCCCTTAATAATGGTATGTTTCCCTGTCATATTGTTTGGTATGAAATGAAGTCAGTTTTACTTATTTAGATTTGAAAAAATTGCTTTGCTTGTATATGGTCCGTGGTGGTGAGCCATGGCGAAGGCGCACATCCAGTTGCTGCCACATATTTTGAAATGCAAAGCAGCTGAAAAATTTGACAAAATTAGTGTAAAACTATTGCTTCTTGTGAGTGAGGATCTGCAATCACTTGGGATTATTCGAGTACTCACCTGAATGCTGATAGTTTCCATCATGAAATCAAGCACTTACCGATGTTGGTTCGGAAATGGAAATCTCAGTTTTTGGACTAATCAGAATCTTAGTTGTTTATCATCACTTCAAAGCATGCTATTTTAAAGTTTGTTATAATTGTTTTATGGATTTTTTGTGCTTTTCTCACTGTCTTTTTTAATCACTTGTTCAGCGCCAAGGAGGGTTGCTTTAGAAGTTGGTGCACAGCTTGGTGAAGAAGTGGGCTATGCCATACGGTTTGAAGATCAAACATCTGATAAAATTTGCATGAAGTGAGATGTTTTTTATCAACAGTTTCATGAAGCTTTGCTGATCATGATCTTTTATTTGCATTATGAATACAAATTTTGAATCACCTTGCTTGGAGTTCACAGGTATCTCACTGATGGTGTTCTTCTCCGTGAAAGCCTCTCTAATCCTAGATTGGATCAATATTCAGTCATAATTCTTGATGAAGCTCGTGAGAGAAGCTTAAACACGTATGCCTCTTTCAAACAGTTACTGCTTTATATTCATTACCATTACAACACGAAGTATTCTTCTGCGTTTTTGCTGTTTAACACGATACTTGATACCTGAATGGTTGTTTTGACAGTTATACACGAAGGACAAATTTTGGAATTTTTTTGTTATTATGGAACATTGTATACATGCTCTTTAGGAGAGTGGTTTATTTAAATACTGGAATGGAATTTTTTTTTTTAATTATATCAATGACACACTACTGATTTTACTTAAATAATAAATCATAGTTTGCATGATTATTTTTTTCTTTTTTATATAATTAAAATGTTTTGTGCCATACTTTGTGTGAATGACATTTACATTACATGTGCATTGAATATGCTTAACATTTATTCTTCATACTTTTATGAAGACTGCTGATTAGTATTGCCAAGCTAGGTACCTTCTGTGCCGGGCCTGGCTTGGCCAAGCTCAAACTAACTTGGATTTTGATGCTAGGAGCAAATTGTATGGCCGTGGTTTTGGGACATTTAAAGGAAATTACATTTTAATGTTCTCATCACATGTTATATATATATATATATATATATATATAGTATGCCTTTCTAGTGGATTTTATAAGCCTACAAATTATGCCCGTAAATAATATTTGTTCTTCGATGCATTTCCATGCAGCTGCATAAGCATGGATGAAATCTATCTAGCCTACTTATTCGGATTTTTTCCCATGCCTTAATTGTTTTTATCTTTTGTTGGTTTAGTTTGTTTAGCCACCTATCTAATTGATATGGTCTGATATGTTTACATGATACCATTTAATTTTCTTAAATATCAAATTATGTGTTTATTGATCAATAAGATTGTCAACACAAAGGTTTATTTTTTTGCTTGATGCGCGCGCAAAGCACAACAAAGTGCATCCCTCAAATTTATTTGAGACATAAAGGAGAATATTTTCAATACCTGCAAACAATTGTGGATTAGGGCCGTAAAATCTGAATCTTCTTTTTGTGAACCCTAAATGACCTTGAATTGATAACGAAATAAACCACTTGATGTAAAACTAGATGCATATGTAAATATCCAATGTTGAAATTAAATGCCTTAGATTAGAGAAACAATAATTATTCTAACTTTTAGCGAATTAAACGGAGATTAAATATAATAAGAGGGATGATGTAGCTTAGGCCAAATTACACGATAATCGTTTAGGATCATAACATTAACCAATTCAATCAAGCTTAGCATATAACATGGGGGATTTTCAAAGGAAATCCATAAATTAACATTAGTCACTAGTTGTGTCCACTCACTCACACTCTTAATAAATTGGCTTGCGGAGAAAGTTTACACAATCTTTATGATGTCACAATTGAAAGGGATTTAAAAAGTACAAGGAAGGGAAAGAGTTTACCAACAAGAAAGAAGATTCGAAGCTCTGGCGAAGTCGTTTGGTTGCTTATGCGGAGAAATGGCTACACAACCCTTCCCACATGCTTTAGGCAGCAGTACAGCAATTCTAGATGTTTGGATGATGATCGAATAGTTCCCGGAAGACGAGACAGTGAACTAGACAAGCTCTGGACGGCGGGACAGCAAGCTGTTACGTGTTGGAAGCTCTGGACAGCGAGCTAGGAGGTCCTAGACAGCAAGTCAGCAAACTATTGCATGCAGGAAATTCTAGACAACAACTAGGATGATTTTTGGATGCAAGACAACAGTCTTGGTGAAGGAGAAAATCTGTAATAATCGATGTATATGTGGGAGGGAAGTTATGGAGGCTAATTCAAAGTGGACGGGTGGAGGTAGGGGCCGACCATAGAGGAGGGAAATGGAGGATTTAGTTGTAGAACTTGTATTTGAATCAAGGAGGGAAAAATCTGAAATTAAATTTAGTTTTAAGGGAGGAGATGATTAGAGAAGTTGATTTTAATTTCCCTAAAATGAATGGGAGAAAGAGGGAATAATGGGGGAGGGGCGGCTAATTGTCTCCTTATTTGGAGCTCCCAATTGGAAAGGAAATAATTAAAGAGAGAGAGAGAGAGGGGGGGGGGGGGCAGGGGGGGGGGGGTCAGCCAAAAAGGGGGAAAAAGGGAAGATGTCCACATACGATGAATGTGGATTTAAAATCAAATCCTAATTAATTTCAAATTTGCAAGAATTGGGGGCTTTCCTAAAATAGGTTTATATCAATTATGAAGGGTTTTGAAATTCAAATTCATTTGAATGTGAATTAGAGACCTTCCAAATTAATATTGTGATAAATTAGAAAAATAGTAAATTTGAGTAACTTTGGGATCTTGGGATGGTGGAAATAGTGGCCGGTGGCTAGGGTTTAGAGGTGGAGGCCGGCGGCTAGGGTAGGGAGGAAGAGGCCAATGGTTATGGGATAGGATGGGTGGGGGAGGTGCTCGGGTATGGTGGTGGGGCTGATTTTTGGTGGAGTTGGGGTGAGGCCGGCGGCTTAGATGAGGAAGGGGAGGGCCGGTTAGAGAAGGAAAGGAAGAAGATGGTGGAGGAAGAAGACCACGAGTCCGGACACTTACTGCGGCTGGTGGGTATTTTGTTGCCCTCACCTAGGGACTTCAACTCTCACATAAGCTCACAAGCTTTCCAAGAATACAAGTGAAAAAAGAAATCTCGTAATAATCGTCATTCCCTCTCAAGAAGAGAAAAGGGGTATAAATAGCCAAGTACAATAGTAAACATCAAAAGGCAAAAGTGCCCCTTAGAGGTCACAAGAACCTACTCCCTCAAGTGAGCGTAAAAACGAAAACAATACAATAATAAATAAAAAAATACAAATAATAACTAACTTTGGCAATGAATCAATAAAAAATAATGAATGAATAGATGAAATAAAAAAAGAATAAGAAAATCAAACAGACGCATTTCTTCACGAATACTGTCTTTGATCCGGTCCCACAAGCAATTTCATACTTAAATGACACAACTTTTCATCACAATAGTTGCCTTTGGCAGTTAATCAATCAAAAGACCGAGAAGAAATGAACAGAGAACGTACATTTCTCTTAATCTCAGTCGTTTGTAAGATACTTCGCACACAGCCGTCTGCTACTATTTCTCTTGCCTGTGACTTCCGTATTCACGTATACATGTAATGTTTTTTTTTTGAGTCTCCGACCCCACGCTTGTGCCGATCGAACGCCTCCCGCGCGAAATGGCCAGCTTTGCATGAGTCGCGCATTCCATCAGAACCCCAATACCTTAGTTACCTGTTCGGCATGAAACCCAGCTGCACGCCAGACTGCCTATTCCGACGTAAGCAGAACCTGCGATGTTCCCACAACCTACACCTCCCGCATGCACGAGCCACTGCCTTGCATGTAAATCGTGGTTCACACTTGCACACTCACCTTCTTCCGACTTCAAATTTCTCACACCTAGCTTCCGATCTGAAAGCCTCTATGCCAACCCACGCACGACAAAGCCCTACTCCGTTCGCAAACTCTCTTGCCCCGTTCGTGATCAGTCCACACGCTTAAACCTATGTCCGACCCGTTCGCACGCACGCCTTCTCATGCCGAGCCAGTCCATGCAAGCCTAACACCCATGCGACTCCCCACTCTCACTCGAACTGCAACCTGTCTTTGTGAAACTGCCCTCTTTCTTCTCCAGTGTCCTTGATCCGCCTGCAATTTGCCACTTCACGCATAAAAGCCTTGCCCTCACGTTCGGCTTATACTGCCATTTCTGATAAGTTCACATAAATTACATGTACCAACTTGCCCTTTACCTCTTGTTATATTTATTGCTATGGATAACAAGATGCCTGCATTAATTGTTTAAACAAAGCTTTATTATGATGCTAAACCAGCTTTGCTTCTAATATGAAACAATAGTTCAAATTATTTTGTATTTACCCTTGTTTATACATTAATAATTTATGCTGGAAGTTTAACTAATTATAGTAAAATTTTATATATCTTAAAGGCAGGTATCTCAATTTCTGAAGACCAAAGCCATTGATCTTAGATCTGTCTAGGAGAATCGCCAAATTAAAAATCTGTGTCGTTGATTTTAAATCCGGCCAGGATGATTTTAAATTGAAGACCCTAAACCATTGATCTTAAATCTAGCTAGGAGAAAATCAAATCAAAGACCTCGCATCGTTGATTTTAAATCCGACCGGGATGATTTTAAAATTTGAGACCTCGCGTTGTCGACCTTAGGTCCGACCGGTAAGAATTATCGGCAAAAGCCATCCTGACTTCCCTGCAATGGGAGGGGATGCCGAGAGGTTGTTGAAATCCCTCGGAAGACTACAGGAAATTTCTTTTGGAGCCATTGGAGAGGAATTTTAAGATGTTTAAATCTATTTCTTTTTGTATAACTAATACAATTAATTCACTTTAAAATTAATTCATTTATTTAAAAATAATTAATTTAAATAAAATAATAATAATTTGTTTCATTCAATTAATTAATGAAATAATAAACTAATTAATTTTAAAATTACTCATTTAATTGATTGATTAAATCTAAACCAAAATTACATAATTGAAATTAATTCAGAATTAATATTAACATTTAATTAAATAACTAAGTCATTTAAAAACAATCAATTTATTTTAATTAATTGAAATGTTAATCTGTAATTAATATCAAAAGAAACAATGACTTTGAAATTTTATAATTGAGCAACTTAATAACACATTATACATTCAATTAATTTAAATGATGTAAAACATATGCGATGGAAATAAGAATTGCCTTAAAGAGATTAATAACATAGAAGAACTTTGCTTTGTTACCAGTAAACTTATTGCATGCTCAAGCTAGACTTTTAGGAATTCTTGGTAGAGAAATTATGTACTAGTAATTAACGACAATTTGAGATTAACAAGTCTTGCAAAATTGATAACCAAAATTACAGTAAATGCAAACGGTACATTAACAAAGCCCAACATTTAAAATTTAAAAAAGTCACCTAGAGATCCCTCACTCAATCTCTTGGAGTTGGTGGTTAGCGGAAGAGAATTGCAAGCACACTTAGTGACGCCACTAGAAAACAAGCAACGCCTAGGGTAGAAGTTGCCGGAGAAGTAGCCGGAGTTGGAGGAGGTGCCCGGCGTCCGACTAGTTGCCACGAACCGAAAGGTAGTTGCTCACCGACGATATCGATCAAGCAATATTGGATGCGGGCGAGGTATTCTTCGACTGTGCTTTCCTCTCCAAATCCAATGTCAAAGAACGGAGATCATAGGACGTTTATGTGGCCATTTTTTTCATATGCGAAGATAGGTTTGTCTTCAAGATCCGCCATCCATGAGATTGGGCATATCCGTGTGGTGTTCCTTGGTGGGAGCCGCCGGTTGGAATGGGTTGAAGGGGCGGCTGGTAGAGGAGGTAGGCGGGTGTCATGACCCGGCCCAGTTAGCTCGCAAGTGCAAGGCGGGAATAGAGATCGGACATAAAGAAGATAAAAAAAACTTTACAAAACAATTAATATAACTCCAAAATGAAGCATCAACATAAAGAAAGAGCCACTACAATCTCCAAACATAAACTTTTTCTTTTCTTTCATTAAAAAAAATCACCAATAGATGGATTCAGCATTAAGTTTACAAAAAAGATACAAAAGGGGATCCACAAGTGTAACCTTTTTCTCTTACATTCTATTTCTAATCTTTCTATGCAAAACATCAAAACACAAAAGAACCTGCCGTCCGTCGTCTCCCTACGACGGTAGGTGCGCGGTGGTTGGTCGGCCATTTACCCCTTCCTAGATCCTCCTGAAAAGTATTCCCACAACGAGGGTGAGTCTTATACTCAATAGGTGAGAATGAAAATTCAAATAAACTTAGAATCAAGAAAGAAAACTATAACATGCTTTGAGTAATTTAGCAAAAGAATCATCAATCATATAACAAGTTGTGCTCAAAGAAAAGCATACCTTTACCTCAACTTTCAAATGCTTAATCCTTCCATAACCTTTCCTTTCTTCCTTTTTAAAACATCATGCGTCAAGTGATAATCTCAAATGTATATAACATGTGTATGAAACATTCATAACAGTTTAATATATATATAACTATAACACCTGTCTCAGGAGTATCACTTGTACTGATAAGGTACATAAAAATTGGTCATTTCCTTTTCCATTGGTTCATAGGAACCATCCTTTTTCATGGCTCATAAGAGCCTCATTTTCCATGTGATACTCCCGCGTCAACATGCACATACATGTATTATTTATATAACCATAAGATATGCTTGATGTAAATCATTTTTAAACTAACCACTTGTATATTTCCTTAAAGAAATGCATGCTTGATATGCTTATGTGTGCTTTTGCAAGTAAGAGGAAAGACATGTATAGCATAAAAAGAGAAATGAGCATGTGATCCATTCCTGAATTTTACATTTGCATAAAGAAAACCTTTGCCTTTGCTTTTAACGTCCATGAACTTTTACAAAGAAGCAAGAGTCATAAAAAGATATCATAATAAGCATGAATGAATTTACCATTTCTATGTAAATGTAATGAAAGAAAGGTTAGCTATTATTTATAAAAACTTTCATTCCACCTACCTCAATCCGTGCCCCCCTTTCGTTTGTCCGAGCAACTCTTTCCCTCCACACGTATATCTAAAAGAAACATTTAAAGAAAAACATAAGTGACTAATTCCTACACAATAAACTAAACCTTAATTCTAAAGTAATAAAAGGGACCTTTCTATATTTTGTTTAAGTTCCAAAACAAACCCTTTCCATATTTCATGAAATCTCTCAACCAATTTTCACTCATTAAAAGTTTAGGCCAAATCCTTAGATTCTAAGCATACAACACCCTTCCTCACCTCCAAAACATCATTAAAATAAATTCAATTTTCGGAATTAAATAAATCAAAAATTAAAAAATATAGTTTTTCAAGCAAAACCCATGTATTTGCTTTTAAAATCCTCCCAACAACCTATGAAAACCATGGGGATCAAAAATATCATGATTAGGGAAAAACCCTAAATCCATAAACTCAAAATTTTGCTTAAACCTTACAATGTCTTTCCATAAAAACTTCCTCATACCCTTAGAAATATCTTTTGTGAAGGCATTTCCAAAGAAGATCAAATTTAAGTAAAACCCTAATTTTCAAAATTCATATTTTGATAAAAGAAATTATACATTAGGGTTTAGAAACATCACACTACCCTTCCCTAAACTTTTCTCAAAAAATCTCAAAGAAAACTTAAGTTTTCTCAAAACCCTAATTTTCATTACTTAGGAAAAACTCAAGGGAAAGGAATAAAAACTCTAGCAAAACACATACCTTAGCCTTCCCTTAGTCTTCCCTACAATTTCCCTAGCTTTCTTCGCCGGAAAACTCGCCGGAGCCGCCACCCGAGGAGTTCCCCTCCGCCTTGCCCGTCCGTCCTTTCCTCCCCCTTCGGTTCGGTCGCACGAAGGAATGAGGGGACCGAATAGAATCGGTCCCCTTAAGGCTTAGGAGTTAAGGGAAAGGTCTAATTACCTATTTGCCCTCACTTAAGTAACCCATACTTGAATAAACATTAAGGGTACTTTGGGTATTATGAGACTTCTCTTAATTTTAATTCCTAAATTAAGCAAAATTAAATATAAGTTCTATACATCAAATTTCTTAGAATTTTGCGTAGAATTTTTCACTTAAAACTCGTCGCGACGCTTTGAAAAGCGTGTGAGGTCTAAAATGACGTTTTGCGGGTTTTACAATTCTCCTTCCCTTATAAAAATTTTGTCCTCAAAATTTAAGACAAGCTTAAGAAATCATACCTTAGACAAATAAGTGAGGGTAGCTCTCCCTCATCTCTGATTCCTTCTCCCAAGTAGCATCTTTCTTCCATGCTTCCACATAACTTTGACATAAGGAATCTCTCTACTATGAAGCTGCTTAACATCATAATCTATGATCTTCTCAGGTTCTTCTACAAATGTCAGATCTGGTTGGATGTCTATTACTTCAGTACTTATCTTCAGGGCTTCATCTGAAATGTATTTCCTCAGGGAAGAGATGTGGAATACATTATGTACTCCACTCATGTGAGATG
>NW_021319718.1:433281-443676 GCF_001605985.2 Dendrobium catenatum | reverse complement strand
GCAGGTGGCCAACTCTGCAGGGCAGAAAAAGGGGGCTTAATTATTCATAATTCTTATAAAATGCTACAGGTGCTTCAGCTGCTTAAGAAAATCATATTAACAATCCAGATCGCTCCTAACCTATGCGTAATCTAATCGTTAATCAAATAACAACACAGAGTGCAGTAAAAATAAATAAACAAACACACCAACATTTTTACAACCAACATGCAGTGAAAACCAAGAAAAAGCCCGTCACAGTGCAGTAAGGAAATAAACACCGGCCTAACCTAAAACTAGAGTCGGTTGTCCTAACAAATAATTCTAAGTGTGTGTATTAGAAGGTGTGGTTTTGATATGTCCTAAATCAATTATTATTTAAAAGAAAAATTTTTAGTTAATTAAATTTAATTTGTTAAATAAATAAATAAAAATAAAATAAAATAATAATAAATGAATGTCACTAAGTTTTCTATGTTATATGTCTCTACCCTAAAGTGTACATGCATCCTAAGTCTAAGTTTTCTAAGACCCGGTCCTTAATTTTTGTCCTTAAGTGTCACTACTGTTGTATGGGATAAAATTTGTTATTACTAACCCTTAGGACATTTCGTACATGTAAAGGGATTTTAGGAATCTAAGAGCAAAAAGTAATCCTAATTAAATTGAAGTTACTACAGGGACCTAAAAGGGAAGGTTTCGCACAAACCACATCAAGGGGTCCCTAAAAGTTTTCTAAGTTTAGAAATACTCACAGTCACCGGGGGCTACGACCCGGTGGTTCCGCCCGTAGCACCTCTACCCGGTTGGATAGAAGCGGCTGACGTCATTAGCTCCTTGTCCTTTTGTTCACTCGATCAGTACCGTTCCTCGTAGTTCATGCAAATAAAGAGAAGAAAACAGATAAAATAGGGATTAGAAGCACGTTTTATAATTATAAAATGAAATAATTAAAAGACAGAATTTAAATCCAAACACACCTTTCTTCGGGCTTGATCACTAGCTTTGTAATTGCTTTCTGAAACTTTTATTTTTGGAAGTATATTTTATATCTTTCTAACATTCATTCTAAGGCGACAAGAAAGGGGAAGAAGAAATAAATAGAGAAAGGTAGAGAGCAATAGAGTTTTTGATTTTCATCCAACAAACTCATTCTTCCTCACCCAAACTTTCTCTCTCAAAATATTATAACTTTCAAAAATCTCATAGCCTTCACTATTACAAATCACTCATTTTTACCTTTCAAAGAAATACACCTTCCTTTAAACAAAAATTGCTTTCAAAACATTTCACTTTTCAAGTTATACATGATTCGTCTTTCAAAATATGTGTCATTTTTCCAAAGAATCATACAATTCACCTTTCATTTTTCTTACACAAAACCCTTCCAACATATATTTCTACCTTTAAAACCTACCATCTCCAATTCCCATCTTTAATAAGCATCACCTTGAGTTTCAATTTTCAAAACACATTAGTTCCACTTCTTAAATTTTCAAAATCTAAATACTTTCCAATACACACTTTTCACAAAAACACTTCTCTTTTCAACATTTACACATGTCACCCTTCAAAAACATATACATACGAAACAAAACCAGTAACTCCAACTAAACCATGACTTGTACAACAAAGATCTTGTAACTCTTTACAAAAGTATTCCAACACAATGAAATTCATTACAGGCCAACTTCAACACTTTGTAGTTTACAATGAGAAGATTGATGTTTGCCAATAGGATTGCCTCTTGAACCTTCCTCCATAATCTAGAGGTAAATCTCCCATCTCTATCTGATACTATCGATCTTGGTAAACCATGAAGTCTAACAATCTCATTAACATAAACACTTGTCAACTTCTCAGCAGCATCAAATTGTTTCATAGGTAAAAAGTGCGCTGACTTGGTCAACCTATCAATGATCACCCATAAAGTATCATGACCAGTTCTAGATCTAGGCAATCCAACCACAAAATCCATGGCTATATCTTCTCACTTCCATTCTGGTATAGGTAAAGGCTGCAATAACCCTCCTGGCTTTTGATGTTCTACCTTAACCATCTGGCAAACTGTACACTTAGCCACAAATTCTGCTACACTTTTCTTCATCCCTGGCCACTAAAAGTATTCCTTCAAATCTTGGTACATCTTGTTACTACTTGGGTGAATTGTATAACGTGAATAGTGAGCTTCCTGAAGGATGTCCTTCCTCAAATCTCCAACATTAGGGATACAAATTTTGCCTCTATACCATAGTAGCTCATCTTCATCGAGCTCAAACTCCTCCACATGACCAACCTTCACCAAATTTAAGACTTTCTCAAATTCTGTATCTTGTGGCAAGGCTTCCCTTATCCTATCCTTAAAGGTGGACTGAATGATCATCTGATTCAAAGCAACAAACTCTGCATCATTGGGCTGAACTACAAAAATCTGTAGCTTCTCTAAATCTCTTACCAACTCTTGCTGTTGTGTAATCATCCAACTGGCACTACTAGAAGTCTTCGTGCTTAAGGCATCTGCTGCAACATTTGCCTTGCCTGGATGATATTGGATATCCAAATCATAATCCTTGATAAGCTCCAACCATCTCCTCTGCCTCAAATTCAACTCTTTCTGTGTGAAGATGTATTTTAAATTTTTATGATCCGTAAATACTTCACACTTCACTCTATACAAGTAATGTCTCCATATCTTTAAAGCAAAAACCACTGCAGCTAACTCCAGATCATGGGTTGGATAGTTTCTTTCATGGTTATTCAGTTGCCTTGAAGCATAAGCAACAACCCTTCCATTCTGCATCAATACACAACCCAACCCTTTGTGAGAGGCATCACTATAAAGCTGAAATCCATTCGTCCCTGAAGGAATGGTAAGCACTGGAGTAGTCATCAAACACTGTTTCAATCTTTGAAAAGTCTCTTCACATTGATATGTTCATTCAAATTTCACTGCCTTTTGGGTCAATCTAGATAATAGCCTAGCTATTCGAGAAAACCCCTCAACAAATCTTCTATAGTAACCAGCTAAACCCAAAAAGCTCCTGATCTCCATCACAGTAGTGGGTCGTGGCCAATCTGCTATAGCTTGTACCTTGTGCTAATCCACATAGATCTCTCCATTGCTAATCACATGACCCAAAAAGTGTACACTCTTCAACCAAAATTCACATTTGGAGAACTTAGCATACAAGTCATTATCCTTCAAAGTATACAACACTGACCTTAAATGGTTTGCATGCATCCTTTCATCTGGGGAGTAAACGAGTATGTCATCTATGAATACAATCACAAATAGATCCAAAGAATCCTTAAAGATTCTATTCATGAGATCCATAAACACTGCAGGGGCATTTGTTAGGCCAAAAGGCATCACTGTAAACTCAAAATGCCCGTATCTAGTGTTGAAAGCTGTCTTTGCTATGTCCTCTTCTCAAGCTAAAAAACCTTCATTACCCTTCCTCAACAATTTGTATGCCACCAAAGAAGAGATTATCATAGAAGTTATGCCTCTCTTCCCCATGAATTTAAATTCTTTCTCCCCGGGCATACAAAATTTAAGTTCTTTCTTATTACAGTCTATGGTCACAAAGTGACAAGACAACCAATCCATACCTAGGATCACATCAAATTCGATTAAGGGCAATAACATAAGATCTGCACCCAATTTTCTACCACCTACAATCAACTCCACATGACACCCCTTGTTGGTTTCTAACTGATTCCCATTGGGCATCAAAACTGTTAAGGGTTTGAGCATACATGAGGAAGACAAACCAACAAACTCATCAAACTCCTCTGAAATGAAAGAATGCGATGCTCCCGTATCAAACAACACCTTAATAGGCTTGTTACATACAAAGATTGTTCCTAAATATCATGCATGTAACATAACATAAAGCTCATCTTACCCATAAAACATAAAGGAATTCATTGACATTAAATAAAGTCCATACCTGTGATAACATCAGGAGAGTCTTTTGCTTCATGTTGTGACATTCCATAAACTCTTGGTTGAACCGGTGGACGAGCTTGACCTTGATTTGGAGTTGATGCAGTAGACTCCACCATCCTAGGCCTTCCAACTGTCCTCTGAGGAGCACTACCTGTTCTGGCCTCTGGAGTAGACTTTTGTCCCAAGGTAGGGCAAGACTTTGCCATATGTCTTGGTTGATGGCACCAAAAATAGGTATTGGTGCCAGAAAGGCACTCTCCCCTATGAGCCCTTCCACACTTATTTCATAGAACAGGAGTGCTGCTCTATGAAGTGTTGGACTTGGGCTTCTTCCAATTAGGCCTTTCAGAATGAAAATATTGGGCAGGCCTTGATCTATCTTCATTCTTCCTCTTCTGGAAGTCTCTCCTCCTCTGAGTACTCTGATAATCCAGCTCAATCTTCCGTGCTCTATCAACTAATGTAGAGTAATCTTCAATACCCAAAGGAACCAATGGCTTTCTTATGCCCTCCCTCAAGCCACAAAGGAAGCGGTGGCATTTCTCTTCTGCATTAGGGATTAGATGAGAGGCATACCTAGAAAGCATCGTGAATTCAGCCTTATACTCTGTAATGGTCTTGTCACCCTGCACCAGTCTATTAAATTTGTCTTGCATTTACCTCCTAGCAGTCATTGGTACATACCAATCTCTAAACACTTTGAAAAACTCCTCCCATATTATTTGGTTGCTAGGTCTCCCACCAAAAGTTCCTTCCAACTGACTTTTCCACCATCTTTCTACTTCTCCATTAAAAGCATATGCAGCTAAGGCAACCCTTTTATCTTGAGGGCATAGCATTCCCTCCAAAATCTTCTCAACTTTTATTAACCAATCCTCTGCCTTTATAGCTCCACCTTTCACAAATGATGGTGGCTTCATATCTTGGAATAATTTTAAGTTCTTATCTATAACAGTGCCTCCACTGCCTCCATCTTGGGTCTGAGTATTCTTTATCATCTGTGTCATAGCCGCCATCATTTGAGTTAAAGAATCCAAAGTAGCATTAATGCTACTACCTTGAGGCTCCACTACTGACGGTAATTCCCTCCTGACCTCTCCAGTATTGCCATTTGTGGCATCAAGTTCAGGTTCCCCAGCCCTGAAACATAAGTTAACAAAATAATCTAAGCATTAAATAACACAAACACCTTATACCTACCCTAACCTATAAGATCATCTTATTGGCTCTTTCATAAAAATTAATATCCTCAAATTCTTTACTCTGATACCATTCTTGTCACGACCCGGCCCGGTTAGCTCGCAAGTGCGAGGCGGGAATAGAGATCGGACAGAAAGAAGATAAAAGAAACTTTATAAAATAATTAATATAACTCCAAAATGAAGCATCAACATAAAGAAAGAGCCACTACAATCTCCAAACATAAACTTTTTTTTCTCTTACATTCAATTTCTAATCTTTCTATACAAAACATTAAAACACAAAAGAACCTGCCGCCCGTCGTCTCCCTACGACGGTAGGTGCGCGGTGGTTGGTCGGCCATTTACCTTTTCCTAGATCCTCCTGAAAAGTATTCCCACAACGAGGGTGAGTCTTATACTCAATAGGTGAGAATGGAAATTCAAATAAACTTAGAATCAAGAGAGAAAACTATAACATGCTTTCAGTAATTTAGCAAAAGAATCATCAATCATATAACAAGTTGTGCTCAAAGAAAGGGATACATTTACCTCAACTTTCAAATGCTTAATCCTTCCATAACCTTTCTTTTCTTCCTTTTTAAAACATCATGCCTCAAGTGATAATCTCAAATGCATATAACATGTGTATGAAACATTCATAACAGTTTAATATATATATATAACTATAACACCCGTCTCAGGAGTATCACTTGTACTGATAAGGTACATATAAATTGGCCATTTCCTTTTCCATTGGTTCATAGGAACCATCCTTTTCCATGGCTCATAAGGGCCTCCTTTTCCATGGCTCATAAGAGCCTCCTTTTCCATGTGATACTCCCGCGTCAACATGCACATACATGTATTATTTATATAACCATAAGATATGCTTGATGTAAATCATTCTTAAACTAACCACTTGTATATTTTCTTAAAGAAATGCATGCTTGATATGCTTATGTGTGCTTTTGCAAGTAAGAGGAAACACATGTATAGCATAAAAAGAGAAATGAGCATGTGATCCATTCTTGAATTTTACATTTGCATAAAGAAAACCTTTGCCTTTGCTTTTAACGCCCATGAACTTTTACAAATAAGCAAGAGTCATAAAAAGATATCATAATAAGCATGAAGGAATTTATCATTTCTATGTAAATGTAATGAAAGAAAGGTTAGCTATTATTTATAAAAACATCCATTCCACCTACCTCAATTCGTGCCCCCCCTTTCGTTTGTCCGATCAACTCTTTCCCTCCACACGTTGTATATCTAAAAGAAACATTTAGGGGCTGTTTGGTTGCCTACAAAGTAAACGCAGTGTAAAGCAAATGCAGCGTAAAATAAATGTAGTGCATTCTAAATATTTTGAGGCTGTTTGGTTGTCTGCAAAGTAAACGTAGGAGAACTGTTTCCTTTGTTTTGTTAGATATATCCAAAGTAAAATAAAAACAGTGCATTTGCAATATTTTTTTTGTCATTATAACTAATGTATTTATAAAAGAAGTTATAAAAATTTTTGAAATTATATGATATAATATTTTTATTTCTCTCACTCTGTCGTGTATTTTTATAAGATAACAAATCTTATATGCAAATAAAAATTCAGATGTTCTCTCAATAATTACAAAGTGTTGAGGCACAGGCAGTAGGAGAGTTACAACTTAGAAGAGCTGGTTCAGTAATACCTTTCCCCCTTCTTCTCCGCTCAGACTCTTTTATGTTTTATCTGATTTTAGATGACGATCGATCTGTCTGCCATTTTCAAATAAAAAATCGATCTTGCTAATGCTCTTAATCTTCGGATCAATGAGAAATACTGTCGACATTATCTCTTTATTATAAAATTCAAAATTTCTTTACTTTTTTATGCGGTCGAGGTTCTTCTCTTTTTTTGTTTGAGCGGAAGAATCGAACCTTTTCTCCATCTTTTGAGGTCTGTCTTCGTCTTCTTTATCCTGTCCTTCCTCTTTGTAGATTCATCAGTTCAGTTAACAATGGGGCGAGCTACAAAATGGCTGAGAAGATTATTCGGAAGCAAAAGAGATACTGGAGAACGAAAGGTTCCCTGCAATGAAGAAAGAAAAGATAAGAAGAGATGGAGCTTTAAATCTGGAAGAGATTCCTTTGATACAGCAAGGAGGATTCCGCTGGCGGAGGAGGCGTGGCTCCGGCCATTATACGGAGAAACAGAAGAAGAGCAAAGCTTGAAAAACAGGCGTGGCTCCGGCCACTATACCGCTGCGGCGGCGGACGCGCTGTTGCGGCTGCTCAGGCGACAGTTGCGGTGGTCCGTCTCACCAGTAATGGCGGCGGGGTAGTCTTTCGCGGCATTCATGAACGACTCGCCGCCATCATGAAAGAGTCCGCTCGCTGGCTTCTAGTAAATAAGAACGGAAGAACCGAGAACGGCGATGTCGAACAAGAACGAAGGAGCCGAAGAAGCCTCTCGTGAAATGAAGCCGAACGCTTTTCTTCGGATGAATTTATAACCCGCTCGTATCGAGCGGGTTTCTAACTCCCGTAAAATAGCCCCAGTTATACACGCCTAATCCATCCGATGACTTCATTTTATTCCGCTAAAATTAACCAAACAACCAAATTTAGTAAATAGATGTAATTGGTTTACTTTACACTCCTAATTCAGGCAACCAAACAGCCCCTTAAAGAAAAGCATAAGTGACTAATTCCTACACAATAAACTAAACCTTAATTCTAAAGTAATAAAAGGGACATTTCTATGTTTTGTTTAAGTTCCAAAACAAACCCTTCTCATATTTCATAAAATCTCACAACTCATTTTCTCTCATTAAAAGTTTAGGCCAAATCCTTAGATTCTAAGCATACAACACCCTTCCTCACCTCCAAAACATCATTAAAATAAATTCAATTTTCGGAATTAAATAAATCAAAAATTAGAAAATATAGTTTTTCAAGCAAAACCCATGTATTTGCTTCTAAAATCCTCCCAACAACCTATGAAAACCATGGGGATCAAAAATATCATGATTAGGGAAAAACCCTAAATCCATAAACTCAAAATTTTGCTTAAACCTTATAATGTCTTCTCATAAAAACTTCCCCATACCCTTAGAAATATCTTTTGTGAAGGCATTTCCAAAGAATATCAATTTTAAGTAAAACCCTAATTTTCAAAATTCATATTTTGATAAAAGAAATTACACATTAGGGTTTAAAAACATCACACTACCCTTCCCTAAACTTTTCTCAAAAGAATCTCAAAGAAAACTTAAGTTTTCTCAAAACCCTAGTTTTCATTACTTAGGGAAAACTCAAGAGAAAGGAAGTAAAACTCTAGCAAAACACATACCTTAGCCTTCCCTTAGTCTTCCCTACAATTTCCCTAGCTTTCTTCGCCGGAAAACTCGTCGGAGCCGCCACCCGAAGAGTTCCCCTCCGCCTTGCCCGTCCGCCCTTTCCTCCCCCTTCGGTTCGGTCGCACGAAGGAATGAGGGGACCGAATAGAATCGGTCCCCTTAAGGCTTAGGAGTTAAGGGAAAGGTCTAATTACCTATTTGCCCTCACTTAAGTAACCCATACTTGAATAAGCATTAAGGGTACTTTGGGTATTATGAGACTTCTCTTAATTTTAACTCCTAAATTAAGCAAAATTAAATATAAGTTCTATACATCAAATTTCTTAGAATTTTGCGTAGATTTTCAAAATTATTTCCATCGAAATCCGACAACCTCGAATTTTTCATTTAAAACTCGTCGCGACGCTTTGAAAAGCGTGCGAGTTCTAAAACGACGTTTTGCAGGTTTTACAGCGGGTAAGGGAAGAGGGGGTGGGGGGAGGCGAGTTGAGCTAAGAGGTGAAGTCGGGAAGAGGGATTCTCAGAAAATCTGAGATTAATTCAGATTTTCCTAAGATTGGGGGGAGAATAATTTGAATTTCAAGTTAGTTCTCAAAAAGGGAAGGGGTGGCGGCTTTAGGAGGGGACTAGGGAAGAGTGCGGGAAATTAAATGCTTATTGGAGAGAGAGGGGAAGGGTTAAGGGGGGCCGGCCATATAGAGAGGGGAGAGGGAGATCTTGTTTTAATTAGGTGGGCCCCAAAGAATAATTAGGGACATAAATCAAATCTGATTTTAATCTCAGATTTAATTAAATAAGGGGGTTTCCAAATTTAAGTTTTAGTATTATGAAAGTTTTTTGAATTTCAAATTTTAAGTTGAAATTCAATTAGGTAACTTTCCTAATTAAAAAAAAAAAGGTAACTTTCCTAATTAACTAGAACATATTTTAGGAAAGTGGATAAAGGCCAAAGGAATTTTAATTTCAGATTTTGGCTAGGGGGGTGGGGTCGGCGGGTTGAGCAAGGAGAAGGGGAGGCGGCTGGGAGGTGGCCGGCTGCTGGGCATAGGCGGCCGGCAGTTGGGAGGGTCAAGGGCGGCGGCTTGGTGTTTGGGAGGTGGATAGATCGGTTTTGGGGAGGAGAAGAGAACGATGAGGGCGGCGGGTTGAGCTAAGGATGAGGGGTGGTGGATGAGATGACAACGAACAACAAGAAACCGCGAACCTTCGAATCCTCCAAGATTGACGAGTATTGCAATCACCCACCTAGGGTTTCTCCTCTCAAGAACTCACAAAGAGATCTAGAAACAAAAATCTGAAATTTCCATTCAGTAATCATCATCTCATACAAAGCATGGAGACCATATATAGGCCTCAAAACTAAGAAAATAAAAAGACACAAATGCCCTCGGGGCATCAATAGAGACTCACTACCCCTAGGGGTAAACTTGGAAAACTGAAAATACATAAATAATTAAAAATGCAAAATACATCAAAAATAAAGTGTGAAAACCTGAAAAAAATGTCGTTTTCGCACGCTTTTCAAAGCGCCACGACGAGTTTTAAGTGAAAAATTCAATGTTGTCGGATTTCGACGGGAATAATTTTATAAAATTCTATGCAAAATTCTAAGAAATTTGGTATATAGAACTTATATTTAATTTTGCTTAATTTAGGAAATAAAAATTAGAGAAGTCTCTTAATACCCAACGTACCCCTAATGTTTATTCAAGCATGGGTTGTTTAAGTGAGGGCATAGAGGTCTTTTGGCATTTTCCCTTCCTCCCTATTAAGCAAACCGAGCCTCCCCCTCTCATTTCACGCACGGTTTGGCCGAACGAAAGAGGCGTGCGGAAGGGAGAAGGCGGAAGCACGCGAGGCGACCCGCGGCTGCTCCGGCGAGTTTTCCGGCGAAGAAAGCTAGGGAAATTGTAGAGGAGAATAAGAGGAAAATTAAGGTATGCTTTAC
>NW_021319718.1:423176-432622 GCF_001605985.2 Dendrobium catenatum | reverse complement strand
AAAGATATGTATAATGATATGAATATGGAAAGGAAAATGAAAGATATGGTTTATGATATGATATGTTTAATGTTATGTTAGTATGAAATCATTTTTTTTTAATATTATGTTCATATGAAATTTGCATTTAGCATATTGTTCAGTTTATCTTGATTTCTGTAGTTTAGAATTGTGTATTACTTATTGAGCTTTAGCTTAATGTTAATTGTTAACATTTTCAGGTAAGCGTAGGCAGATCAAATCAGTAGAAGAGACAGTAACGTATACCGTAGGAGAGGAGCTCAGGAAGAAAGGTAATTTGAATTTATTTGAGTTTTATGTTAATTGAGTTTTTAAATTGATGTTTTAGAGGCTCTTTCAAATTATTATGGAGATAGATTTTAAGATAGATGTTAATTGTTACGCGAGCTCACCGGGCCGGGTCGTGACATAAAGACTACGGATCGTGGTCGTCGATCTACGTCCCCGTCGATGGTACATGTGTCGAAATCTGATGTCCTCATCCTTAAAATAACAATTCATTCAAAATAAAATTTAAATTAATAATTCATTTAATAAATCATTAATTAATTGAACTTTTATTTAATTAATTGAATTAATTAATTAATCAACCAATATAAAACCTTTTTAAATGAAATAAAATTTATATTAAAAATATTTGCATTAATCAACTCAACTAAACAACTCAATTCAAACTCGCAACTCAAACACAACTCAACTTTACTCAACAACTCAAACACAACTCAACTCAAGAACTCAACTCAAATTCAAAACTCAAACACAACCAACAAACTCAACTCACAACTCAAACACAACCAACCCTCAAATAAACTCAATTCACAACTCAAAACTCAACAAACACAACAAACCCTTAGCACAGTCAACATAACCAACTCTCAAAAAAAAATCACAAACTCTCAAACCCTGCTCTCCACAAACATTATAAACCCTCTAAACTTTGAATCAACACAAACTCCTACGAACAAGTAAATAAAATTCATTAGCATTAAAATAAATGCTAACGTAGGAAAAAAAATAAGTGATATGCTAAGCTATAGACAGAAAGTAGAACAAGTTATTAGTATAGTAACTACTAGTATAGTCTACGGTATTGAAAAGAAAAAAAAAACAAAGTACTGTAGCAGAAGCACTAGTGCCACATAACAATAAATTTTGATTAGTATGTGTCGAGCTAGTAAATAACTGAAAACCACAGTCTAGTGTCAAGCTAATAAACAACTGTTGTCCACTCAAACCAACAAACAAAAAACATATGGGCAGTTTAGCCTATAGGGCTAAATTGTAAGACCCACAAACGGGCTACTTCTATAGGGAAGCAGTAAGATTCGTCCTACCCAAATAACTAGGGAATTTGTAATGGGAGTCGTCAAACCTATTATTTGGGAAATTTCTAAATGAAATATCAAACCCTTAAATAAAAATTAACAGGCATCTTAATCTAAAATATTAAGTTGTAAGACCCACTTATAGGCAACTTCAAAAGGGAAGATGTAAGACCTACCCAAATAATTAAATCCTTGGACAACCTTGCTATAGAGCTATGTTATAAGACCCGCTAACGGGCAACTTCTAAGTGAAGTTGTAAGACCCACATGTTAGGGAAATTCCTATAACCCTAAAACCCAAACAATCAAATTCAAATTAATGGGCAGCTTAGCCTATAGAGCTAAATTGTAAGACCCACTAATGGGGTGCTTTTAATAGAAGTCATAAGACTCACTTTTCGGGCTGCTTTTAATGAAAGTCGTAAGTCCTGACTCAAATTCAAACAATTGGGCTATTTCCAAGAGAAGCGGTAAGACCCGCTTAAATTTAAATTTCTGGGTAACTTCTAAATGAAGTCATAAACTCCAAACCAAACCAACTACTGAGTATTTTAATAAATATAAACCTCAAAACCCAATAAAATTAAAACTCAAATCTGACCACCTCAACCAACTCGGGATCCCTGAGAGGAGGCAACCCATGGTTGCTAATCAGATTTCTTAGATACTACGATCAATGATTGTTAGTGTTGGTAGACTGAAACCTAAATACCCAGAATTATGGAACCATTGGATCTTGATCGAGTTTACCTCCATTTTTCCCACAATTGAGACTAAAATCACCAAAAATTTATTCATCCTTAATCGAGAGTTCTTTCTTACGTGTGTGTTAAGAGGGGTAATTAACTATGAGTGCTTGCGCTCATAGGAAGTAAGGACCCAGATCTAATTAAACCCTTGCACTACCCTCAGAGGAAATCTGGTTAAATACAATCTGACTTAAGATAAATAGAATCCTATGGCTGCAAAGCGGGATTCGTGCCGACGCACCATTTTCTTGAGCCAACAGAGAAGTCCTCGAGGATTATTTGTAAGAGAATATTATGGAGTTCTTAAGTAAGTTTTATAGGAAAATATAGTATTGGTATGTTATATGGATGGAGCATCGGGAAACCTCTAGAATATCTTCAATTTTATCAAAATATGGTATATTTAAGAACATTTTTTTGTGGAATTGTGGTGAATTAGGAAGTATAGAGCGCATAATTATTTTTATTAATCTCTTTTAGTAGTAACTCCTATTAATGACAAAGTTGCAAAGAATTTGTAGAGTTAAAAAATGCACCAATGTGATAGGAATATGTTAGGAACATTGAAGAATTTAGGGTATTAGAAGAAAGACTAAGATGAAATTGTTGACCTCCATATTTTTTTTACTTTCAACTCGACCAAATATGATATAGATAGCATTCAATGGATGCAGTATCACATGAATCTTGTTGTAAACACATTGATTAATGTAACAATCACTCAATCATCATTCGTTTCACAAAATAGTTATCATAGATGCATTCGGAATCAAAATTTCCTGGAAAGAGCCCTTGCAATTTAATTGATCGAACAAGATGAGAATTAGGCTAACATATGTGATGTAGTGCAAATCTGAATCAAAATGTCCCGATTGAAATCAAAAGTAATCATCTGTTACTTCGTTTAATAAATGGAGTGCATCAATGTGTTATTAAGCAACCCATATTGCTCGTGTTGCTACATGAGATTTCAAAAAAAAAAAAAAAATTCTTGCATGTGAGACGTGAAATTGACACTTTCAGGTGCAAAAAAAAATTTGAAATAAAGAGTTGTGAAAATCTATTTGAGGGTGTGAGGAAATGAATATAAAACTAAAATCCATAGGACCAAGATAAATTTTCAATGCGCATGAATGACAGATTTACGAGGGGAAGTTAATACGCATTTTTTACAAAATTAAAAAAAAAAAGCTAAATATATAACCTGGGTCTAGTGAGTCCCATCCAGCGGAAGGAGTCCTATTTACTCTAATCTCTCATACGCCTCTTATTCACATCCTTATCTCCCTCATGTGCAATACATCCCAATCTATTATATCCTATTATCGCACTTATAGAAAATTGCCTCCATCTTTTTCTATCTCATACTCTCCGACTTTCAGTGCTAACAAAATTCCCATAACCCTTGGTGATTAGTGAGGAAGTTGCAACCTGAGTTTGGCATCGATGGGTTCAACGATGTGTGAAGCTGGAAACCACACGTAAGCCCTTAGGTGAAGTTGTCAACATGCCCGATGGAATGTGAAGAAGAAGAAGAGGAAATTGCAATTGGGCTTGCTAGAGAAGGCTCTATTAGACTGGTGGCTTATAAAAGAGATTTGTTTGTGAGACTTTATGGATTCAGGTTAAGTCCTGCTTGAAGTTTGTTGAACCTGATTTCAGCTATCCTTTCTACCTCTAATTCCTCTCCCTGGATAGTTGCATATGATGGGAAATTTAGAGCTAGGGTTTGACCACACATTGGCCATAATGATCATTGTGAGCATCCTAATCCAGGAGCTCGCTCGCACCAACTTTGCTTACTGCTCTAATGCTAGTCTCTGGAAGTTAGCAATCCTTGGATCCAAGCTGAATATGATTCCTGTTGGAGGTTATATTTTTCTTCCCCTTGTTAGCCATAACAACATAAGTGATGGACAAATTGCTCTAAATACCATCCACCATTGGCACACAAAGGTCTTTGTTGGGGTCAAATACAACAAAAATGAAATAAAAATTGCAAGTGGATATAATGAATACTTAAGCTAGCATACAATTTTCAAAAGAACAAAGCTGAAGACACACAAGATTTGCATTAGACTTATAAGGAATTTGAAAACTTGCTCGCAAGTGACTAATAGAAACTTCTCACTCTCTTTTCAACTATCCTAAATGTAAAAAACTCAAGAATTTTGTGAATTGAACATGAAGCATTAAAGTGCATTATGTAAGGCCTTCTATTTATAGGAGGAAGATTTCATGTGAGGTCCACCCAAATAAAATATAACTCATGTATAGGTAAGTATCATCTTTTTAAAACAAGTGAAAAGATTCTAATTTGTAACATTGCCATCAAATTCACAAAAAAGTATATGCAAGTGGATAGAAGGCAAAATATTGAGCTTAAAATGAAAGCTCTCTGCATGCTTTCCAATGACAACACATTCCTGCAGTCAATGAAAAATAAAAAAATTAAGTCTTCTATGTGGATCATAAAGCATTTTTTAATTCAAAATGCAATACTCTTAAAGCACACAATTGCTTCGAGAAATGCGGAAGTGTTGTGAGAACTAATTATTTTCAAAATTTAAACGCCTTTTCAAAATTAGAACTCAAACTAAAAGTATTCTCATGCTCCCAAGCCAACTGTCTTGCCCTATAGGGTAGGTTTGTAAGCCTTATCTTTTGAAATTTGGTTCTCTGTGTCCACCAGATCGGAGTTGATAAGACTTCTCCCCCTTGATGAACTATTGCAATGCCAATTAAATGAGGGTCTTCTAATTGTATTTTATATCAAATCAAGCTAGTTTGCAAGCAAGCACTTGACTGTAAAAATCTAGAATGTTATTTTGTTTTCATGTTTGTATAACGCCTTCAATGTCTCTTACAAAGAAACTTTAATTTTAAAAAATGCAAATTCCTGGTGAGCAAATTTGTAAGGAACAATCATGAATTGTACCAGACATACCCAATATAAAAATACTCATATAAAATCTATCCCCTAAAGCTTAAAGAAAATGCCATCACATGTTTGCCAACAAGGATTCTTCTGTCATGATGGGTCGACTAGCTTCCTTGATTTAGTTGATTAGGGTTCTTGACAACCCAGGACAATGGAATAATGAGATCATGATTAATTTTGTTATCCTTCCTCCCAACATGTACTTGAAGCTAAAGGTGATAAATTTCTTAATCCTAAAGCCAAATTACTACTACTATATGCTAAACATTTAGCACTTAATGACTAACCTTATTTGAAAATTCTCTTTTGTCAGTGGGCGAGGTAATTAAGCATAGGAGCTTGCGCCTATGGAAAACCTGGAACTAGATCATAAAGTTTTATAAAATGAGGGCAAAATCTTTGACAAGTGTCTTATCTGCGATTAATTTGTTTTTTGAAAATTTGTGTCAAAAGAGCCGGGGCGTGAATTTTTTAGAGCCTGTAGAAATGAATTTCATAATATGTAATTTTAGTAAACTTGAAATTAATAATGTGATAGGAAACACATGAAAGTCTCAAGTAATTCCTATCAATCTTTAGAAAACAGCGAGAAATCTTCACAAAAGTCCACACAAAAATACGAAAACAGTAGATAATTTGTATTATTTGATGAAAGGGAAACGGAAAACAGCAAGATACAATTGATCCTCTATTCGAGAGGAGGATCTTTCTCTCCCAAATCTCTAGACGCCGCTAGAGCCCAAAAGACCTAAGAGATCTCAAATTTCAGCCAAATTCAAGATGCCCTAACCCTAGGAAAACAAACTATTTAATGCATACAAATCAAAAGGAAATCCCTAAACAGTCTCTACATTCAAATTTCCTTCTTAATTCCCCAAAAAATCTTTCCTATTCGGCTCTGTCTGGGCTGTCCGATCGCTCGGCATCCGCGTCGCGTGCAGGAGGACGGAGAAGCTCCACCCATTTTGCGTAAGCCAGTCCCGTCGGACCGGCTGGACCGATCCAATGGACCGGTCTAACAATACTCCCCTACCAAAGATCCACCTTGTCCACAAGGTGGAAAGATGACACCATCCTCCCTTCCTTCTTCATCACAAACAACAAGAACCTGAAGAGTTCGATCCTTGCATCTGTGCCCCAGCGTATACCTCTCATCACATCTGAAACAGATCCCCTTTTCCCTCTTCTCATGTAATTATGTTTCTGTGAGCTTCTTGAAGTTGTCCCCAGGTCTTCCACCGGCAGTCTTCTCCTTCGGAGTCTCCCGAAAGGTACCTGGTGTCGACTCCTTGGATGCTAAAAAGGTGGTGGCCATCCTGTACGTGCTCTTGAGCTGCTGCCTTCCACCCCTTTCTCCAGGTGCCTCTGATCCTCCACCAACTGAGCTAGTTCCTTAGCCTCTCCCAAGTCACGAGGCCTCATTACTCTAACCGCTGCCCGGATCTCTGGTGTCAGTCCCTTCATGAAATTTCCCTCGAGCATTGTCTCAGGAAGGCAGTCCAATCGGCTAGCAAGGTACTTGAATCTCTCCCGGTACTCCGTCACTAAACCCTCCTGTGTCAAGGCGAAGAATTGCTCGTAGAAGTCTCCTCCCCTGCTAGTTCGGAAATGTTCTACCAAACAATCCTTGAACTCTCTCCAACTCCATATGGGTCGTCGCATGTCCCTCCACTAATACCAAGACAAAGCCTTTCCTTCTAAACATAGGCCCGCCGCTGTCAGTCTCTCCTCTTCTGTCAACCCATTGACGGCAAAATATCTTTCTACCTCATAGATCCACTCGTGCGCATCCTCCCCCTCAAAGATTTGCATCTTCAGTTTCCTCACCCTCGGGTCACACCAATTTCCCCTAAATCCTCCATAACCTCCCATTCCTTGAAGAGGAGGTGCTCCCCAATTGTCACGATCTTCCCTCCGGCGATCATAACCAAACCCTTCATCAAAATCCCCTCTTCTTCTTTCAAAATCAGCACCCCGGAGGTCGAAATCATCTCCTCTCCTTTCAAATTCAGCACCCCTTCTTGCGTAGTCAACGCTCCTCTCCTTTCTAGAAAGTGGTTCTAGTGGAGGCATTCCATCTTCTCCCTCCAGGATCTCCACTTATGGATTTTCCCTTCCCCTAAGCGTGTTAGTGTTCCCATCTCTTCCATGGTCACCGATAGTTTCCTTTGCTTCCGATGTCACTTGGGTTCATGAAACGTTTAGTCAAGATGCGTTCTTTTATTACTTCAGCAACTTTAGATGGAGTGAAAATATCGAAGTTCTTCTCAGACTGTCCCATATTGAATGTTCCTGGACAATTATTTCCTGTAGAAAAATTGTACAGTTCCGAACGCCCTAAAAACTATATTGAATCATCCATAAGTACTGCTCTTGGTGAGAACATAATTTTAAATGCTTACATCATTTTCTTTAGTGTTACTGCTCTTAAGATGGAAGAAAGTTCATTTCTTATATGATAATTCCTCTTTATTTATATGATAAGTGTGGTTCTGGTTTTATTGATATTTTATCTAACAATACATTTGTAACCTACTCACATCATTTCCGCTTACTTGGTTTGAATTATCTGTTTGGCAAGAATAGATAACTTCAGTCTCTAGTCAATCATACTTCCAATATGCGCGCATCTTTTGAACTTTTGTTGCTGTTTCCATTGAAACAATCAATTTATGACTTGTTACCTTGTAAGGACCTTAAAGTCATTCAATCAACGAATTGAATCATTTCATATTTAAATTGTTTCCAAGGAAATATGAATGTAAGAGAAGCTCAAAACAACATCACGTTGTTTCTCTAGAATTGTTGATTCTTATTCTAGTGGTACCCGGGAAGATCTTAAATAATGACTATTTAAAAGAACGAAACTATGGCAGGTTTGTTTATTGGATTGCAACCTGGAAGAACCTAATATGATTATCATGCATGCCTTTCCCTGCACTTCGACACACCATGCTTATATCCATTGGCCGCATGGGTTTAAAATAAAAAAAAGGCCCCACACTAAGGCATACAACAGTTGAGCTTTCCTGTGGGGAGGGTGTGGGATGAAATCTTTTCCAAAACCATTCTACCTTGCCGTTGCTAGAGTTGTATGGTCTTTTAACAAAAATGTCATTTTATTATGTCATTACTTAAACTCAAGTATCTACCTTTTTAGTAGTTTATGTATCATTGCCGTTAGACTTACAAAGATAGGGAATATGTAGTTTCATTGTAGACATTGTTCCTCATTTTTAACATGTTAACCTCTATGTAATAACCAAGAAATTACATACCTCGTATACATCAAGAAACAGATCGAATCTACCGAAATCCAGCAAGAAATCCCGCTGAATTCCTGTAGCTCGGCGCCGTTGCGTCGCTTCTCCGGAAACTCTGCCCAAATCGCGTGCCAACTAGACGCCTTTCGCGATGTTAAATACCGAAGGAGATGAAAGCTTCAGCTGCTGCTTCTTACACGCGACCGAGCTCCCATCGCTACTTCCTCTCCTTCCCGTAAACACTCGCTCTCTGCCCTGTCTTCCTCCGACTCCTGTCCGACGCTAGAGCCGCTCCCGATCGAAGCCGACCACGACTTCTGATATCCCGATTCTTCCTCTTCCACCCGCAGCCGAAGCCCGCTCTCCCCGCACCAGTCGCCCAACCCGACGCCTCTATCCTTTGCTCCTTCGATCCCGAGCTCAGAGAGAGAGAGAGAGAGAGAGAGAGAGAGAGAGAGAGAGGAGAACATTCCCTTAGCCTTACCCGAGCTCTCCTCTGCCCTCTGCGACGCCTCCTTCCTATCGGATCAAGAGTTACGACATTTTGAATCGGAAGCCACAACGAGAGCTAGCTCGTGTGAAGGTAAATTCCTACCTTTCATGCGCTTCTTCGGCCTGATCCCGTAAACCCGTCGAACTCATGGGAAACAGAGAGCAAGCTCTCTGTTTTAACCTAAATCTTACATTAGTTTTGCTCTAATTCTATACTCACGTATAATTTCTTTTATTATTATAATTAACTAATTGATAATAATTAATTAATTATATTTAATTAAAATTAGTTATAATTAAATATTTAATTATATTTAATTATTATAATAATAATTAGTTTTAATTAAAATAAATTTTAATTAATGTTTAATGTTACTATGGTTAATTATTTTTATTAATAATTAACTATAATTACTTAAAATTAATTATATTTAATTATTTTAATGTAAATTAATTAGTATTAATTATAATTAATTATTTTTAAATCATAATTTATTATTATCAAGCATAGTTAATTATAATAAGAAAAGATAAAAAAAAAAAAGAAATGACCCACCCTCCTCTTGCCTCGATCCATGTGACAACAACCCCGTGAAGGTATGTGTTCTCTAAAACTTAGATTCTCGCATTCAGAGTTCGCGGCGAACTAGAAAAT